>NW_014569414.1:0-28067 GCF_000743755.1 Blastocystis sp. subtype 4 | reverse complement strand
ACCAACAATGATCAAGTATCATTGTAAGAATATTCGAGAACTGTTTGGACACAAGTATGATTTGGAAATGAGCAAGAATTCAGCTCTTCCTCGTTTCTAGGAATAAACAACATATGATTTAAGTGTTTGTTTCAAGAAAGTTATGGAATGTTCAACTCATAGTATTTCCATTCTAACAAACATTACTATTCTGCCCAAGCTGGATACTCGTTGATTTTGACATCATAGACGAGAGGAAGCATTCCAAATGTAATGAGCATGATGATGATAACGGCAATGACTGTCGTTATAGCACCTGCCTTCACCATATCCAACATTGTGAGTCTCTTCGAAGTAAAGACAACCAAGTTTGGAGGTGTTCCAACAGGCAATAAGAAGGCACACGAACAAGCGATTGCAACAGGAACCATAAGCAGAAGCGGGTTGATACGAGTCTGTTGAGCAATACCGACCATCACAGGCAACAAGATATTGGCTGTAGCCGTGTTCGAAGTGAAGGAGGTCAGAATACACACAACGAATGTGATGCAGAGAATAGCCACGAAGCGAGGCCATGATCCCATTCCTCGAAGCTTCTCACCAATCCATACCGAAAGACCGGAGTCCGTACAAGCTGACGCCAATGCGAAGCCACCTCCGAAGAGAAGGACAAGATCCCAAGGCATTTCTTTAGCCGTGTTCCAGGTAAGAATAGTAGCTTCATCATTCTCAGTCAATGTGCGATTGAGTGACTTCTTAGTAGGGATAAAGAACAGGCAGAGCACAACCAACATACCCACAGTAGCATCACTCAAATAGCTCTTTATTTTGGCACCAAAAATATTGCTCCAACCAGGAATTACGCCCAAATCTGCACGGAACAGCCACAGAAGAGCCACAATAACAAATGCAATGAACACCACTTTCTCTTCATATGAAGCCTTTCCAAGCTTCTTATATTCTCCCTTACAATAACCAGGATCGATTCGGAGTTCCTTCTCTGAAGGACAGTAGAAGATAGCGAAGTACAACCACAGAAGAATGAAGAACAAGAAATTCGAAGGCAGTACAGCAACCATCCAAGAGGAGAATGTGATTTCAGGAGCACTATTAGGATCTGTGGCGTTGTGAGGGAAACGAGTTCGGAAGACTTCACTGAATGTCATATTTGGAGGAGTACCAATCAGAGTAGCAAAGCCACCTACATTACAAGAAAATGCAATACCAATCATAACAGCCTTTGAGAAGGAAGCAAGTTTCTTCTTACCATAGTGATCTTCAAGAGTTTCAACAAGAGCCGTAATATTAGCTACCATCATGAGAGCAGCTGCCGTGTTGGAGATCCACATCGACAAGAACCAAGCTGCAAACATGACACCAAAGAGAATTGAACGAGGACGCTCAAAACATGAAGTGATTGCCAAGGCAATTCGATAATGAAGATTCCACTTCTCCATAGCAAGGGAGATCAAAAAGCCCGACATGAACATGAATATCGTATCATTGAAATACTGTGAAGAAATCGATTTGGCTGATGACACACCAAGCAAAGGACATAAAACTACAGGGAATAAAGCTGTTACAGACAATGGAAGGATTTCAGTTACCCAACAAGTTGCCATGATAACAAGAATTCCCAAGGTTTTTTGAATTGAACTATTGTCGGGATCCAAAGGAATGAACATCAATATGATGCCACAAAGTACACCTATGATTGTACCGATCACAGAGGGTCGCTTAAATACGTCACCCCAGGTCGAAGGCTTCGATTTCGATTCTTCCTCCATCATGGTTGATCCCTTCTTAATGATTGTAGGGAGCAATGTAGGATCCATCTCGCTATAGAAACTACCACTCTTTGATCCTGGTGCTTTGTCACCCTTACCATATACGCTACGTCTGACAGTCTACTATAATAACATACCTTCCAGCCTGGGAAAGATTCTTTGCACCTAGAGCGATAACATCCTACATCATTACTCTCTTTCCAAACATGTACTATTGCACTTGGGTGTTTCTCTACTTGCACGGTAGTGTCCTTTTCAATAGTTTGCATCTCAATAGTCGCTAGTAGGTTAAACGACTTGACCACAACCTACCAGGACTACTACCTACAGCTGTGTTTTTCGGCTGTTGATCCTCACTATTGGTATTCATTGAGAAAAAGAATGAATGGAAAGGGATCAAAGGTGATGTCCAGTGGGTCTTTGATTATCAACAAACCAATTGCTGTACACACTCTGAGAAGGATTGTTGTGGAACCTGCTTTATGAGTGAATCCATGGTAGAGTTGCTGAGCAGAATTCCTATACCATGGGAGGATTTGACAAGTTGCAAAGGAGAATCAATGGTCAACACAATTCGTGTACAGATATAACAAACAGTTGTATGTATCTGATAATGCAAACCAAACCTGTTACTTTTGTTTATGAGTCTTCTTCTGCTCCACAAGTCTTTTTCTTCTTTCGAACATCATTTGGATCAAATCCTTGTTCTGTTGAACCGTACACAGCCCAGGCCTACAATAACCAAACGATCACAATCTGTACAGGAGTTTCAATCGAGTAATCTAAGGCATCAAACGGAGTTCCATCTTTCTTCCATTTTGCATACAGTTCCTGGAACCTATCAATCACAAAACAAGAAGAATTCAACTTATCAAAATCGATCCATGTATGCCAGACACCATTGTAGAAGAATTTCTTATGTGTAAGAAGGACAGAACAACTATGTTCATGTTCGCATGAGATTTCATAATCATCCAAAAGAGCATTCAGTTTCTGAGCATAGTCCACCACCTATCATCAACTCCACTCATAGGATCTACTTCAGAGTACCATGGACAATTAGCCATAGTTAACATACAACCTTGACCACTGAAGGTCATTCCTTTGAGTTCAACAAATGATGGACAACTCGCCTTCACAAACTTACTCACTCCTTCAACATCCTATGATTCATTCACACACATTACTTCTACTTCCATGTTATATCCTTTCACAAGAGTTAATCGTAACACTGTACGTTCTTTCTATTCTCATTTCTCTCACAGACACTCCTACTCGATCATGAACTGCCTCTACACAAGAATTGAACCGTTCCCAGTAGTCACGGAATAAGGGTCGATCTAACTTCTTCAATCCTTCTTTCGTACTTCCGTCCAACGAGATATAGAACTGAGTGACAGGAGGAACACGACGAATCTCCTCTGGGAACTGAGCATTGGTGACAAGGAATGATGAAGTCCCATGTCTAGTGATGAGATAATCACATGACAGTACGAATGAAGGAGATCAATGAATTGATCAATGTGTGGATACATGATCGGTTCACCCACCAATGATAATGCACAATGTTTGAGAGCAAGAGCTTCATCAACTCGTTCACTCTTCACACCTTCACATCCAGCAAATTGACGAATGAGTCTCTATCCTTCATATCTCAGTTCTTTTCATACACGCTGATTGCTGACCATTCCTTCATACACCATCTCTGGCGAATCCACCTTCCATCGCCATGACCTTCCTGTTGGATTACTATGATGTCTCCAACAGAACAGACAGCGATTTGCACATGCTAATGAGGGTGTTGCTTCCATACACGAGGCACTATTAAGGCCATAGAAAGTGTGTTTGTAGCAAGCTCCATTCCCTCGCAGATGTGTCTTAGACCATCGACAGAGCTTCACAGCACTATGAGAACCAACTACAGCATAACCCTGCTTTGTCAAGATGGCTCTCTGTTCACGCGTAATCATTTCTTCACTCTTCTCCTTTACCAGATCCTCAACATCTCCCTCCAGAGCACGAGCCTCTATTGTTAATGGCATCATTCACATCAACTTGCTTCCTTTCGTTCCATTTCTTCTTTCTCTTCCAGTTCGCTATTCTTCATCTTTCTAGCAAATCCTTACCGTTCTTTCAACCAAACCTTCAGTTTGCGACGCGTTTTCATACTCACCAGACTCCGAAGACTATATCTCACTTCATTCATCGATACTAACTAACTAACAAGATTCTGCTTCACACCACTTTCAACACAGATCACTTCATCATTCAAGACTGTATTCTGCAGTAATTCCACAATCCAAACTGTGCTCAAATAACTCTATTCCTCATTCAAGAGGCCATCAAGAACCTTATCGATTGTACAGTGACCGAAATCATAACGAAGCAATTCTGATGCTCCAAGATTTGTCAAATCCATTTGTAGTGTATCGCTGTCATCATCATCCCAACAAATTCATACCAAACAATGCAATCGCCAGCTCCATCATAAAGAACCGAAACCTTCACATTCTTGAAGATGTCGTGACTTACACGATGATCAGCATCCAAATCCTGAATATACAACAAGAGTTCAGGATGAACGGAAGCCTAGCTAGTAATTCCCTCTCTATATATACATCTCGATCTTCACTATGCGTAAACAGGAAGAAAAGGAGATAATCAAACTGTCGGAGACTAGTCTAGGAGTCAATGACATTCATTTCCATAACATATTCCATTTTCTCGTTGAGATCGATGACCGAAACAGTCCACTGCAAGCCCAGCCTGATACTTTCATCCACAATCGACTTTACAGTCTCGAACTCTCGTTTTACCAACTCATCTTTTTTATCAAGTCTATTACATTCATTCTGCTTAAAATTTCCTACAAGAAAGCGACCTTCATGATTGTTGTCATTGTCCTGTCCGGTAATCAAAGTAGCAGGCTACAGGAAACGAATACAAGAAATAAATACTGTGAACAACTTGAACTAAGGAATCAGCTAGGATAACGAAAAACGGGTCGATTTCTGTCACCTTTCCAAACTCACTCAGTTCTTACTATCTTTATTCAATGTCTGCACCTGATCACTTGTATATGGTTCGTAGCCAGTTTTTTATAGGCAACTTTGAGGTAGGATGAGTTTGTTTGAGCTAAGAGAAAGACTTGCATTCAGGAAGCCAATCGTGTAACTACTACTAATGATGCAGAGAATTTGGAAAAGATGTACTACGTTTATCGTTCCATGATCGCTTTGGGTAAGAGCAAGGAGGTTCTTGCTGCAATTGATTCGAATCCAATGAAGACAGCTGAGCTGTCAGCAATTCAGATTCTCGCTCAGTACTTTGCTGATTCTTCTAGTCATGCTGAGTGTGTACAGAGAATTGGCTTGCTTCTGAACGAAGAGCTTGGAAATACTTCATTAGTGCGTATTATAGCCTGCACAATTTACAACAACGAGAATGACTATGAACATGCATATTTATCTGTGAAGAATGCCGAATCGATTGAAGAATTGTCTGTTCTTGTTTATACTCTGGTCAGAATGAATCGACCAGACAAGGCTTCTGGTGTGTATTCTCAGATGTGTAAGATTGATGAGGACCACATCCTCACACAACTGGCCAAAACATGGCTTAATTCGAATGGAGTAGGCGAAACTGTTATTGGTTGAACATAGGACAATGAGAAGATGAAAGAAAACACATATATCTATCGGGAAATTATGGATAAGTTGAATGAAAGCCCCATGTTAGTAACCAATTATCTGATGAGTGATCTACGTTGTGATAACCATGCATTGGATCCCGCTCAAGTGGAAAAGTGTTACAGTGGACTCTTGGATGAGTATGCGAAAGTAGGATCAGGTTGAAGAATCAATTTTAGAATAGTCGTGATGAATGTGTACTGCGTAATCTAGTGGTCGTATCGAGCATTCTTCACAAGCCCGAGGAGGAGATTGACAAGTACTTGAAAGAATTGGAAGAGGTGAATCCTGAGAATACAATGGTTGTAACAGCAAAGAATATGGTTACCCGTATGGGACAACTGGAGAAGGAATTTGCGTAGAAAGTGTTTGTTTGAAATCTACTGTCACCACATTGAAATTCCCGTGTTTGCGACTTCGTTCGTTTTTAGCAATATTCCACAAGATGTCGGCTGTAATGGATCCAAATGAATACCTATGGAAGAGTGAGGAACGAAAGATCCGAAAACCTCCCAGAACAGAGATTCATGTTGTCATTTCTGTCGTGTCTCATTGGAATAGGTTGGAATTGCCGGTCCTGTTGGTCAGTCATTCGGTGTGGTCGAGAAGAACTGGATCTGTCCGAAGTGCGGAAATAGCAACTTTGCAACTGGAAATTACTGTCACAATTGTCGAGAAAAGAAACCTCTTGGAGGAGGAGGTCTAATTATGGACACAGCCATGGTTCGAGACCAGGTTGGGAATTCGTAGTTTGTAGATAAGTCATAGGCAGGAGAAGCGTCCCAGTGGATGGAAGCAATCGATCCGAAATCCAATCTTCTCTATTACTTCAATACCGTGACTGGTCAGACACAGTGGCAACGACCCAAAGAAATGGGACCTGTTGCCTCAGGAACTGGTTGGTATGGTCGCGGTGCTCCAGGCGATGACCTCGTTATTGCATATGAAAAGCAAAACCGCCAATTTTTGAATCGTCCTGCACGTAAACAGGTAGAAACGATTGCAGCAAGTCATTCACGACGAGAAGGCAACAATGATTACAACATTTGGTATGGTCGTTATGTTGGCGACAACTGGAGTTATGGTTTGGAACAAGGTGAGCCTGCCACAACTCGGTGTAATGTTGCTCATGATGCTGGCTACACACGGGCTGATAAGGCTGCTCGAGAAGGAAAGGAGTGTTTCTTCTGCATTCACTTTGCTCGAGGTTGTTGTGCCAAAGGAAGTGAATGTGAATATTTCCACCGAATTCCAACTCCCGCAGATATGGCAAAGATTGATCTGTCACATGACTGTTTTGGTCGAGAACGGTTCGGAGGCCACCGCAAGGATATGGGTGGAATTGGTTCTATCAATGATGATTGTCGTACTCTCTATGTGGCTGGCCTCAAACGTCTCGATGGATATGATCTCAAAGAAGCTATCACTCGTCATTTCTCAGAGTGGGGTGAGATTGAGTTGGTGAATGTGATTTTCCGCTTGAGTATTGCTTTTGTGCGTTATCGAATGCGATGTGGAGCTGAATTTGCAAAGGTTGCTATGGCTGGACAAGCATTGGATCGAGAAGAAGTACTCAATATTCGTTGGGCTTTTGCTGATCCTAATCCCATTGCTAAGGAGTCAATTGTTCGTAGTAATAGGGATGCTCTCATTATCGGTTTACGTGCTCGTGGTATACAGTAGGGATAATATATTCATACAATAGTAGATTACAGGAGACAGGATATCAATATCCTGCTACTTACCAACCACAAACGGATCTTGATAATCAGAATCCAAATGCTCTTCCCAACACTACAGCTCAGTTTGATGAAGCTGCAGCACAAGGATATGGTGTATTAGAAAGTAAAAAGAAGTCAGATAAGAAGCCGTTTGTAGAGGTGAAAGAGTATCCGGCTGATGTATATGCTCAAGCGACTGATGCATTAGGCGATGATGAGATGGACGATGCGTTTACAGTGGATGGTTCAAAAACAGTTTCTAAATCGGATACTTCATTTCCTGTTTGTTAGAATCCCCGCGGTTCTGTTTAATTTTGTTGACTGTAGTTTTGGGTTTATGCAGATGGAGAAAAGTGAGATAGTTGAAAAGAAACACCCATTTCGAATGTTTCTGCGTATTCGACCACAGAAGAATGGTAAGATGGAGCCCACAGAGTATTTGCACCCTCAAGACTCGAAAACATTGAAGGTTACCGTTCCGGAAGATTCGCAGGTATTTCTGATGGATATGCGTCATGGATAGAATTACAAGAAGGGTCGTATTGAGGCAGAATTTGAATATCAAGATATCTTCCTTCCAGCATCTACACAGGTCGACTTAGGTGTATAGTCTGAGAATTAGGAACAAGTCTTTGATACCACAACTAAACCGCTTCTTGATGGATTTCTGCAAGGAAATAGTTGCTTGATTATGGCTTATGGTGTTACAGGTAGTGGTAAAACCTATACTGTTTTGGGACCTGGAGAGTGAGACTAAGTTCTTCGAGTGACATATAGTTGTCCGGGCCTGATTCCACGTTCTCTGAGCTACATCATTGATGGGATGGGAACACCAGAGTTTAAGAATCGTTTCAAGGATGAATTGGACCATATTTCTCTGGAGATGAGTTTCCTCGAAGATTACCAGAATAACATCTATGACCTTCTCTCTCCAACAATCCGTTCTGGTCAGAGTAAACCAAGTTTGATGGCCCGTTCTGATATGCAAGGAGTTCTCCATGTGGTTGGTCTGACTGTTAGCTTGGATATGTTGTTATGATGTGTAGGAGAAAACCGTAAAAAGTAAAGCCGAAGGAATGCAACTCATTGAACTGGGAACGAAGGAAAAACATATGGCTGAGACTAAGATGAATCTGGATTCATCTCGATCTCATACTATGTGTACACTGAATCTGATTCGTACTCGTCAGTTTACTAAGGACATTATTGCTTCGTGTCGTATTGTGGATCTGGCTGGTAGCGAGCGAGTTTCTCGAACCCAGGTGACAGGTGAGCGTACGGTAGAGGCTGGAGCTATTAATACCGATCTCTTGTATTTAATGCTCTGTCTGCGAACTATGGTAAATCCTAGCAAGAACAATCAGCGAATGATTTTTCGCAATTGCAAACTTACTCATCTCCTCTCTGTATTTTCTTATTCTCTTTCTGATTTCTAGACATCAATCATAGGCAGTTTAGCTGGACCTGTCCATATGATTCTCAATATTAGTAGTGATCGTGTTGATTTCGATGAGACGTTTTACGTGTTGGAACAGACGACTATTGTTAAGAATATTAAGACTGTGCAGACTCGGTATGATTGAAATGTGGTTGATGAACTAGAGTTGATAGCAAGCCTCCTCCACTTCGTACCGCAGGTGGTCGACGTCTTGGTGCTGTATGAATGATGGAAGGGTATCATGAATAGGAAGGAGAAACAACGACCAACACTGTATCGATTCGACCTTTACAGACGGATGAAGTGGATCGATTGAAACGCTTGCTAACGGACAGAGAACGAGAATTACGTACTCTACGTGAGAAGCGAGATGAAGAGATCCAGCAAGCAATTGATATAACAGAATACAATGTTCGTCGTGAAATTGTGGCTGAGATCACGAAGCGAAAGGCACAAGAAGAGGATCCAGTTCAGTCTGATATGCGGACTTCATTTGAGATGCTGGAGAAGCAGCAACAGAGACGTATCGAGGCAATTGAAGCAGAGAAGACAAAGGTGGTAGAAGAGTTACGATCTCAGTTAATGTATGTGGAGGAAGATAACATGAGACTACAGCGTCAAATTGATGTGATGGAAGGCAGGTGTGGAATGGAGAGATAATGATTAGCTGGACTGAATGGGAACCTTCAGGTGGAGAAGGTGTTGAATCATATTGAAGAGATGGAACATGAACTGGGTAAGAATGAAGAATCAGATTGAGACATAGCAATGATGAAGGATGGCAGTGCTAATATCAATGGTCAGATGGATGACTATGAGAAAATGCTGAGTGAATCAGAATTGAAGTTACAGGAGAAGGAACGGAAGGTACAAGAAATGGAGAAACAGATTCAGAGTCTTCAGACAGAGAAGGAAGAATTGAAGAAGCAGAAGCAAATGCTATTAGATCGATTGGCTGCTAATCACGTTGTACACACCATAATGAATGATGAAAAATAGGAAGAATTACGTAATTCTGGGTCTTCTATCAAGAAACTCCCGCTATATGGTTCACTTCATTCTCAGCATTCTTCTCATTCACCGAAGTTACCCCCTGCTCTCCCATCTTTAGCTCCTGCTATTCCCTCGTCTCCTCCCACTGTTCCCTCTTCACCCTCACCTCATTCTTCCTTCATAGTGCCTCCTACTCCTCTTAACTCTCAACTGTCCTCTCATATCCAACCCCCTCCACTCCCGATCTCACAACCTCCGCGTCATTCCAATTCACCATCCCCGCGGGGATCACCTGCTCTTTCTTCTCGACCTGGTATGTACATTCCACCTCTTCGTTCTTCTCCTTCGGTCCCTCCCAATCCTCGTACGGTGGTTCCCAGTCCAAAGTATTGTTGGTAAGATGATTTGATGATTAGTCGTCGTCGTGATCTGAAGATCGAGATTAATAGTCCTACAACCCAGCAAACAAACCATTTCGAGATTCCTGAACC
The DNA here is from genome assembly GCF_000743755.1 of Blastocystis sp. subtype 4. Lineage (NCBI taxonomy): Eukaryota > Bigyra > Opalinata > Blastocystidae > Blastocystis > Blastocystis sp. subtype 4. The sequence goes on along the minus strand of NW_014569414.1, from coordinate 17,969 downwards.
TGATGATCCCAAGCCTGGAATAATGGTATCTAGTTTGTTCCGCAAGTGATTCTGTTTGTTAATAAACATAGAAATCGGATTTGGAATGGTGAGTAAACTGAATGAACATTAAAAGGAAAACATAACAATTCGCCACGGCACAACTGAGAGAGATGAGCATGAGAGGGAGGAAAGGCAGAGATCTACTCATTCAGAATGCCAATAAAACTTACGGTAACATGACTGGAAGCAAGAAATACCCAATTGCACTCAATACAACAATTGAAATGATGATCTGATCCTTCCAATTGAATTTTAGGTTCAACCACACAGCACTAATAACTGTATAGGTGAGAGTGAGAAGCAATTCTGTGATCTCATCTCGAAGAGTGAACAGAAGTGGGAAGAGTCCAACAGTCCCTGCAAGTGAACAAATCCAATACACCTTGGCGTCTTCAGAAGACTGTTCCAGCAATAATCTACCTGGCAATCATCTTTCATCCATACCCGCAAATCACAATCGTAGGCAGAATAGCCTTCTCATGAACATGATATCCTAACAGGAAGGACAACAATGTCGTTAGAGATAAACTACGAATCAGATTCTCTCGAGATGGTTTCTTCCAAAGTTGGATGAGAATTGGCTAGACATGATGAAACTACAGGGATACAACGATATAACTACCCAACATGAGAAGAATTGTGATGATCGAGGGGATTTCTGGAAGAACAGAAAAAGAAGCGATCTCAACGATTCCATTTGCTGTATTGGATGTCTTTACGGGGATCTTACAGAATAAACCACGCATTCGACAGAGGTATGTCAATAGTGAAGCAAGTATACGATCGATTCCAGCATAGATGGCCCAAATATTGGGAGCCCAATAACTGTGAATAATTCCTCGTTGAAAAGGGAATAATCGAGAAAGAAATTGCTTCAAGTTGGAGAGAATGTCACCTTTGAGAACGGGAAAGAGTGAAGCAAAGAATACTAGAAATAAGAACAACAGAATAAACATATCTGAAATAACAATACAACCTAATTGAAAGAAATGATTCCATTGAAACTGTTTGGAGGTGGAAATGCAATAGGTACAAAGCATATAAACCAGAAATATAGGAGCTTGAAAACAGAACAAGTGTTTAGAGTTCATTGTGACAGAATACACAAAAGCAGCTGCTAATGGATGATCCTAGTTAATATCCATGAGTAGAATAGTACGTGATAAAGAAGAGCCACAGATAGAGTGAATAGACCGATGAGATATCCATTGTACTGAAAGTGGATATGATCCACAATCAGAAATCCTGGAGCAAGAGCCAAGAGAATAAATGGCTTTGTCTTGTCACCTCGAAAACCAAAGAAGAAAGCAATGGCGAAGAGAAGTACCAAGTCTGTTACTTCAACAGTTAAACGTTGGAATAAAATGGTTTGAGGACTAACATAGTTGAGATTCGTAAGCTACGGGATCACAGAACGCTTGATACAATCTCACTTCTAGCATCTTTGGATCGAAGAATCCAGCGAATTGAGATAATAGATACTCAAACCAAGCAAAGAACGGAGGATAATCAAGAGTCCATTCCGATGTATTCTGCAATCAATACTACATATAGTAACCTACATCATAGTACCATTGAGAAACTGGTAGAGAATGGGCAATGGCCAACCAGTTGCGATGGACTTCAAAATCAGTACTACGATATGATGGGATGAGTAGAATCTTGATAACTGTGGCAATAAGAATTGTTTTGATGTAGGTCTGGATTCCCTCAGATGTCATCTTCTCTATGAATAAATCAATCTCAAACAACCAATTCACCTACTTGTCTCTCTCCAATAGGAATCTGATTGACATTGAATATGTTCTCATTCATGTCCTATCATCATATTTCATTACAGAAAACTAAATTCATATACCAACAAATGGTATTGTTTTCATGGAGTCAACAAACAGTATCCTCCTTGTCTCTTCAGCTATTATTACATATCTACTACTGAAGTTAGTACAAGGTTTCATGGCTATAAGAGCAATGAAAGCAATCGTTCTTTTGAATCCTTTTTCTCACCCTTAGGTAAATAGTGAAGTATCAAAAAGAAAGACAATGGAGTCTTTACGGTATTCAGAACGTGTTGGACGTGTTCGAGCAGAAAAGGTACTTCTATCTCGCTTTTGGTTATCTAAAGGAACTACGGAAAGTGATTGAGGGACAGAGAAAGGAAGAGGACGGAGATGGATATGTTTTCAATCCCATTGGTTTTGCTCGTTCCTGTTATGTGCACTGTCAAGGAGTTCCACGCCAACCCGGTCTGGTTCCTAATGCTCGGTCTCGGATCGAGATTGAGGAGTGGGTTCCTCCTCCAGCTTTTGATGATCTCACCCAATTCAGTCATATCTGGGTGCTCTTTGTCTTCCATATGAATACAAATTTATCAACACTTCATCGTTCGATCACAGAAAAGGGATTTACTTTTCCTGTAATTTTTCTCTTCTTTCTATAGTATAGGCGAAAGTGCGACCACCTCGTCTTGGAGGAAAGAGTACAGGACTGTTTGCTACACGGACACCTCATCGTCCTTGTCCTATTGGTCTCAGTGTGGTGAAGTTGGAGGAAGTGCATGTATGGGGAAAGAAACGCTACTTGGTCATCTCCAGTATTGTTCGATAGTTCAATAGACCGTAGATACAGATATTGTTGATGGATCACCAATTCTTGATATCAAGCCTTATCACCCAGGATTTGACCGAATTGACAATGCTGTTGTTCCTGAGTAGATGTAGGATAGTGATACGATGATTAGTTGGGTTGGCCATAAACAGGAATTGCGTCGGGTATCCTTCAGTGACGAGGCCTTAAATCAGCTCAAACAGTTGGAGAATCATTTCAAGTTCTACAAAAATGCAGAAGAAATGGAAGTAGTATTGCGTGAAGTGTTGGCTGCGGATGTGAGCAAACGGTCGGATCGTCGCTTATCTGAATTTGAGTTTGACTGTCTTTCTATCTTATTCTCTGCTAAAGATGAAGAGATTCATGTAGAACAAGTGTTAATGACAAGTGAGTTTGAGAAGCTAAAACAAGAAGGGGTAAACTTATTATCATGCATTGTTGAAATCCAAACAAGTGAATCAGATCTCATAATTACAGGTTTTGCACATTCGCGCCAATTCTCTTCCCAACGCAATCGCTGACATTCTTCAGCTCCCTTCCGTAGTTCTATAAGCTTCTTTGGATTCTTATGGAAGTCTCCCAATAAGGACCATAGTTGTTCAGCCAACTGATCTTCATTGACAAAAACAAGACCATTCTTTCCATCCTTTACTAATTCATCAATACAACTGAACTTTGTAGCACACACAGGGAGACCACACCCAAACATATCAACCACTTTCATTGGTAGATCCAAACCACTACTACTTGTGTGAAGACACACTCCTAAATCTGCAGATCCGAGGAGAATTGGATAATCAGAGTACTCCAACCAACTACTCTTAGCTCCCACCAAATAGTCCTTACATAGTACGAATTGCGATGTGTTTCAAATTTAATAACTGGATTTGATGCTCGTAATATTCCTTCAATGGTCCTATTCCTGTGACAATACATAGAATCCGAAGACCATCAGATTCTCTGAATCTACAATCATGATATCTTTTGAAAAATACTTTGTATCACATTGTGTAAGAGCATGAAGGAGAATATGGAAATCTTCATCAGGCGTCCAACTTGTGGAACTGACAAGTACAGCAGGACGATTATTACATTCCTGAATCATTCCATTCTTTTTCTCAGTAAGGCAAGAATCAATGTCCAATATAGGCTGAAGTCTCACAAATAACTCATGCTTTTCACTCAATGAGGCTTTATGGAACATCGAAGGAGCACGATCGTATAACACCGATGCCTCAATGTTCCACTCCTCTTTTAACCACTTTTTCATAGCTTTTGTGACACAGAGATTCCCATCACTTCGTTGACCGAAGAAACGCTCAATGCATTTGGCAATGGTAACAACTAGTGTTTATAAGACGAGTATCCAATACCAGGATGATTCAGACCAAGGGATAAGCCCAGAATTGTATATCCAAAGTTGTGCCAATCGATGATGAATCGAGCTCCCTGAATTCGGGCAACAATCCACACAACAATCAATGTTGGAATACTCGGTGGATTCTGTACAAGGTAGAAATCTGGTTTTGGTGTCTTGATAAGGAAGAGAAAGAGAAGCTGAAAGATCTACTATCAATTCTTGGAGCACAAACTACTTGAAAGAGAACTTTCAGCGGAGCATACAAAAGAAATAATTTTCGAGGAAGCTTACTAAAGGGATTACTCTCAACAAGATATTTGGTGATTCTCTTATTCGATTCCACCTCTTCGCAACATCTCTTTCCTGAATATCCAACAATATTGACCTAAATCATCACATAGCCGAAACAAACGAACATCCACTCCTGCATTTGCTAATGAGATACAGTGATATTGCATCCGAGGGCTCCTTCCGATATCACCCAAAACAACAACAGTTCCAGTGGTCATCAAGGAAACACTGGTTTGTTTTATCAAACAAGAATACTACCCTAAAAACATAGAAAAGTTACAACTAGGACACGAAAACAGAAGACCCTTCAAAGGAATCAACTGACAGTGCAACGCTCTCGGACAAGGATGTTGCTGATAGATGGATGAGAACTGTTGCCGAAGCTCCACGGGATTCCGATGAACATCCATTCCACAGTGTGAACACACACAATAATTCGGTTCTATTTCGTGCAGGAAACCGACACAACAACAGGGACACATGATACTGTTCCTACTGTCATTCAACTCTTCATGCAGTTCATCATAGTATACATCTGCTTCTTCTTGTAAATCTTCATATTCTTGGACTACACATCACACATACTCAACTTTTCCACCTAGCTGATTCAAATGATACTCATATTCATCTCCAATCACATTCACCATTTCTTCATATTCATCTTTTGACAACTCTATGAATTACATCCTCATTTCACCGAAACCGTCTGAAAGGAAGGAGCCATCGAGTAAGATGTCTTGTAGAATATCTCTGTATCGTCAGTTGAACTGAGTACGAACCTACTGGGCGATCGATCGTTTCTCGGGATCTACCGGACTGTTCGAGTTTCTTAAAGCTCGAATACGATTCTAAAATGAATAATCCAAACAAAATGGACATCGCGTCGTTGCCGCGCCTTTTCTAAGCATGAGTCCTCGACTCGTTTCATTAATCTGTCTCCATAGCGCATGTCTCTTGATATAGGCGACCTACTCATGAGGAGGAGGGAACAATCTTACGAGTTTTGGATTTGTCGAACACGCTGTTTGATTGGTGTTCGATATTGAGGAGAGTAATTCATTTCCAATTCCGGCTATGAGGAATACTAGAAATACTGATTGTTGATTGGAGAACGGATTTCCAGAGACGCACCAATATAGATATCGGTGGTTCTACGTTTCAGTTTTTCGCAGTCTCTTTGGTTGTTTAAAATGCTTAGTTCTTTTTCCAGATTCGCTGCAGGAAGATCTCTGTTCTTGGCTACGGCCGCTCGCTCGTTTGCCGCTGGTATGTTTCGATCGTTGTTTCTGACTCCTAGCTGCTGAAGGCAATTTGCTCTCTATCAAGATCAATGGTACAGAATATAAGGTTCCTGAAGGAATGACCGTTTTGGAGGCTTGTCAGGCTCAAGGCATTCCTGTGCCTTTTGTTTGCCACCATCCTCGTCTGGCTCCTCTTGGTAAGTAATTTTTGTTGTTAGTGATCTCTAGGCAAGTGCCGAGTGTGTGTTGTAGAGATTCGAGGGTTTGATTAGACTTGTTGGTTGATTCATGTAGAGAAGAGTTCCCTATCCAGACTTCCTGCACAACAAGAGTTGCTGAAGGTATGGATATTTGGACTAACAGTCCTAAGGCTCGCTCTGCTTCGAATGAGGCTCTGAAGACATTGATGACTACATCTACCATCGAGTACTATCCCATTAAGTAGGTAATGGATAGAGCCAAGTTCCACACTCCTGAGATGGATGAGGTTCTCTCAGAGTCTTGTGATGACAGTTATGCTCTTCATCGTGACATGTCGAAGTGTATTGACTGTAAGCGTTGTGCTCGTGCTTGCCATGAGCTCCAGGGAATGGATGTGTTGGTGAACAATCCTCTTGACGGTGGTTACCCTGTGGTGCCAACAGGTCATCATCTTCTGAAGGACACAGAGTGTATTAGCTGTGGTCAATGCAACGTGTTGTGCCCTACTGGTGCTATCACTGAGCAGAGTCACATTCCTCGTGTGGAGCAAGCTATGAGAGCTGGTAAGGTGATGGTTCTGCAGGCAGCTCCTGCTACACGTGTTGCTTTTGCTGAGAACTATGGTCGTGAGCCTGGTGAGATTTCAACAGGAAAGATGGTGGCTTGCGCTAAGGCTGCTGGTTTCCAGTACGTTTTTGATACTAATTTCGGAGCTGATTTGACGATTATGGAAGAGGGAACAGAACTGCTGGAGCGTATCAAAAACAAGGGTCCTTTCCCCATGTTCACTTCATGCTGTCCTGGATGGATTAACATGGCCGAAAAGTGTTATCCGGAACTGATCCCCAATCTCTCCAGCTGCCGTTCTCCTCACATGATGGTGGGAGCCACAGTGAAGACTTACTGGGCCAAGAAGATGAACCTGAAACCAGAGGACATCTATCTAGTGTCTCTAATGCCTTGCACTGCCAAGAAGGACGAGATTGAACGCAAGCAGATGTGGTTGAATGAGAAGGTTCCTACGGTAGATGCTGTTCTTACTACCAAGGAGTTGGGTGATTTCTGTAAGCAGAAGGGTATTCTCAATTGGGCTGACTTCGCTGAAATGGACTTCGATTCTCCTATGGGCATTTGCTCTGGAGCTGGAGACATATTTGGTGCCAGTGGTGGTGTGATGGAGGCTGCGCTGCGTACTGCATATGAACTGCAGACTGGTAAGCCTTTGGAGAAGCTGGATGTAACAGAGGCCCGTGGTCTGGATGGAATCAAACGGTTCTCAGTGGATATGAACGGAACGAAGGTGAATTGCGCTGTAGTGCATAGTAAATACTCGCGCGAGCTGATGGAGAACATCAAGGCAGGAAAGGAGGACCTGCAGTTTGTGGAGGTGATGGCATGCCCTGGAGGCTGTATTAGTGGAGGAGGTCAACCTCACAGCAATCGCCCTGACACGATCCAGAAGCGAATGGATGCCATCTATAGGATTGATGCAGGGAAGAAGATGCGTAAGTCCCATGAGAATCCTGATATTGTGAAGCTGTATAGTGAGTTCTTTGAGAAGCCTGGTAGTCATTTGGCTCATGAGCTTCTTCATACGACCTATGCTGCTCAGTATGTGCGTGCTCGTGACGAGAAGGTGGAAGAGCCTGCTGCTGCTGCCGCTGAAAGTAATGAGCCTGTGGGTGATGATGGTGTGACGATTCTCTATGGAACAGAGACTGGTACTACAGCAAAGGCTGCTAAGTCGCTGGCTGGTAAGTTCAAGGAGGCTGGTATCGCTTCTCAGGTCATTCCCATGGACAAGGTGGAGGTGGATTCTTTGCCCGATATGAAGAATCTGGTTCTGATGACCTGTACATATGGAGCCGGAGAGTTCCCTAGCAATGCTCAGGAGTTCTGGGAGGCTTTGAGTGATGATTCTCTGGACGATGATTTCCTGGAAGATCACAAGTTTGCTGTGTTTGGTCTGGGTTCAAAGAACTTTAAGCAGTTCTGTGAGGCTGCTCATCAGCTTGATGAAAGAATGGAAGAGTTGGGTGCTGAACGTGTTGTCGAGTGCGGAGAGGGTAATGAGAAGGATCCTCAACAGTACAAGACTAATTTCGAGCCCTGGTCGAAGGAGTGTGTGGATGCCTTTAAGGAATAATGTAATTATGGATGGTATGTTTGTTGTGAGAAGAATAAGTATAATTGACATAAACTTATTGGAATCTAGTCAGGAGTACTAAAATGAAAAGAAAAGCACACAGTGGGACTTGAACCCACAATCTCTTGCTCCGTAGGCAAGCGCCTTATCCAATTAGGCTATGCGTGCTTGTTATGTCTTCTTTATACTCCTATTCAAATGAAATATTTCGGGTCATCATATACAATAAGACTTGTTCTGACATAATATCGCTTCCTGAAGAATGAAACTGGAACAAACCTTCATTTCGAGAGGATGTACTCATCAACGATGCTGTTTTGTCGTTCCAAATCGGTAACTATTAACGAAATTACATTATCATATAGTCAGAACAATGAAGCTCCTTATCTTGCATACGCGAGTGGAAAAGATATCATCGTAGCAAATCCCCTTGTACTTCTCAACTCGTTCACTAAATTGTAGACAGTAAAAGTCACACAGGTCCTTCAAAATCATCAAGAAGAGATCAATTGTCTCACATTAGTTCCCAATCAGCAAAATGGTTATTTACATTCCTTGATGGACTTTCAAGAAGAAATGATCTCGTGTGGATGTGATGGTGTTGTTGTTTCTTGGAAGCGAGATGAGGTTCGTGAAGAAAATGGGAATAATCCATAGAACGGGAATTGGACATCCTTCCAAAAGTGGAACATTGGAGAATTGATTGGTAGATACGGTTTGTGATGGTTGACGATTAGAATGTGTTTATTGTGGTTCATTAAGTGACCATGAGTCAATTCTGTTAGTCAGTACAGAGAAACGATCTCTATATTGCTATTATCGTTCTCACTATGGCGATGAGTGGAAGGAGATCTTCCACATGCTTTCACCAAATGAAGACATTTATTACACATCGATGCATTGTTTACCTCTCCAACCTGCCTCCAATCAACAAGATGTTTTAGTTTTCCTTGCTGGAACTGACAATCGTTTGTACTTGTACAATTTGAATGTTTCAGATCATTCACTTACCATGATCGGCTCATTAACTGTATTTCTATTCCTATCATATTATTCTAGTGTTTTGAGAACTGGATAACTTCCATTCGTCTCCACTACTTGTTCCAAGAGAATCAAATCATATCATGGCACGTCATTACGGCATGCGAAGATGGTCGCTGTCGTGTTCACAGAATTGAATATGGAGTCGAGACAGTTGATCACATTCATTCATTCATGCTTCGGAATAATGCCTGTCGCATTACATTAGAGTCGGTTCTTGAGGTCAGTCGAACATTACTGAGTTCAATGGAACCTCATCCAATCATTTGTCTTCATAACCGTTCTTCTCAATGAAACATGTGACTCGTAGATTGGTTCCAACCATTCCTCTTGTTAAGTGCCTCCATGGATGGGGCAATTCATGTGTTTGCTCCAGAAAATCCTCTTACTGGATCTGGCTTGTTTACGTCCATTCTCACCCTGCAGCCTCATCTGATTGGTTCCCAAGGATTCTATGGAGGATTCTGGAATCTGTTTAGTGATCACCGTACAGTGATTGGGTATGGTTATCAAGGTGCCATGTTCCAATGGTCTGAAACTCCCTTCTCCTTCACTGAAGACTCTCTTTGTCACCTCCAATCTCTCTATCTTACTCCCTTCTTCTCAGGCCATTCTGCTTCTTCTCAGGCTCGGTTTTCTCGTTACGGTCATCTCCTTCTCTCTTCGTCTCGTGATCGGACAGTTCGAGTTTGGGGTTGTGAGACGTCCTTTCCCTCCCGCTGGGAAGAAGTGTCCCGTCCTGTGGTTCACGGTTATCCGGTGACGAATGTTGTGTGGATTCAAGACCACACCTCACTGGATCCGGATGTGGGGCTAAGTGATGAAGAATTAGGACGGTTAGTAACAATCAATGAAGAGAAGAAATGTCGTGTGTTCACTCCCACGTTCTTGAATCTCCTTCTATTCAATTCTCTGGTTATAACAGCAGATCATGCAACTCATCCAATTAAAATCGATGGTAATTATGGAATGACAGAATAAGGAACAGATTTGCCAAATACGTACTATTGGTCAGCTTTGGCTCCTGAGTTAGGATTGAGTTTGAAAGGTATTCCAATTGACCAAGCCCGCAATACAGCAGCAAAATATGGTATTGACATTGATGCGTCAACTGGAACAGCTTGTGTATGTGAAGATCTTCGAGAGAGAGAAGGAGAGAATGAAGAAGGAGATGCTATGATGTTGATGGCAAACGAAGGAAATCTCGAGGATTTGGTATCCATGGATGTGTTACAATGTGTCAGTAATCTCGCTGGAAACACATTGAATGAAAGTCGATTGTGCAAGGGTCTGCTATTTAGTGAGGCCTGCTTCCTGTTCAATCGATATACAAATCAGGATTTCCACACCATCATGTATGATGAGGATACGGACCTCCTTGTTACATCAACTATCGTATGATTGAATGATACATTGAAGGATAGGGAAGCTCGATTGAAGACAGCGTATTGTCTGTGTGGGATAATGCTTCAAGTGGAGATGATGGTCGATTACAACTTATCCAATATCTCTCTGGTCACAGGAGTACCGTGACTATGACTTGCATGACGTGGCTGGGAACCACACGAATCATGCTCTCTGTAGGCAAGGATCGAACTCTATTTCTATGGAGACTGCGTCCAAATCGTTCATTTGAACTATTCACATCACTACCCAAAGCTCATTCACGTGTGATCTGGGCATGTGCTCCTGTGTTCCTTCATTCTCGGGTATTGAAGGTAGATGGAACATCCCAAGAAATGGCTGTATTTGTGACAGTTTCACGAGACTGTTCAGGTCATATTTATGGAGTTACAGAAGAAGGAGCAGTTCGAGTAAGAGAGGATATGAGATTGAAGGATAGATGATAACTGAATTCCAATGTGATGATGCGATTACGGCTGTGTCAGTATCTCCCATGGATGAATCGATTCTTGCGTTTGGTACAGAGAAAGGTGATGTTTATGTGGGTTTTTAGAGGCGAATTTATTGTAGTTCAAGCAAATCTGTGTTAAGGAGAATGAATTGACGATCCAACAAGAAGATCTGCCTTCTCTTCATTTTGGCGCAAAGATTAATTCCATTGATTGGCTTCCAGTGAAGAAATCTGCTGGAGAGAATCGAAACCGTGAAGAGTACTTTGGTGAAAATAACAGTGGAAACATTCTTATTGGATGTGAAAACAATGGAATCTACCTTTTCTCTCTTCGTCTATAAGTCGATTGTTTGTTGTATAGTCAAGCTTGATATTGATTATCAAGAAACGAGAATCACTTTACATTCAGTTCACTCGTAATGGTCACTGATAAACAGGGATGAAGGCTGGTTTGCATTTTAAGCTTCTCTGTTGTAGGAGAAAAGATATGAATAGAACGTAGTCTTATTGATCCAACTTGTTGCAGTATGTGTATCAATTCCATCAGTTCATACTGATAACATAAATCCCTCAACAGTTGTTGCTTTTTCCAAGAGTGACAGTGGGTCTAGTTTGGTTGAGTTGATGTTTAGAATCGTCTGGAGATGATTCCTTGAAATTAGACCAGATGAGAGATGTATCATATTCAATACGACAGTTGAAAGCAAAGAAGAAGCATAGGTTGAACTCAGAAGAGAACTCTTTGAGTTCTGAAGAGGAAATCGATACTGGAACGAGGAAAACAAAGAAACGAAATAAGAAGTCCAAACTGCGGGATGATAGTACTTTAAGTTCCTTTCTATGATATAGATGGTCTGTCTGAATCTACAGAAACTTCGGAGCAAAACAGTTCTGTGGTCAGGAAGATCAAAGCTGGCAATCGTTCTTCTCGAAAGAATAGAACTGTGGATTCTTCAGAAGAGGAAGATGGAAAGCAGAAGACAGAAGAGCGTGATGAGAATGGAGAAATGGAGAGCATTGTTGTGACTGACAGACGTAAGAAGCGGAAGGCAATCAGGGAAGATGGAACTGTTCGAAAGGAGAAGAAAGTGAGACAAACAGAACCAGTGATGGATGATAGCGAAACTGAAAAGGAAAGGGAAGAAAACAGTCCTATGACGAAGGAAGAGACCAGTGAGAACGGAGAGGATATACTTGTGAAAAGGGATATATCTATTGAAAAGGAGGATACTGATGAAGACGAAGAAAAGAAGCATGTGAAGAACGATGAGCTTACTGAAGAGGAAGAGAAAAGAGAGGGTTCACCTGATGAAGAGGAGGAAGATAAAGAGAAACCTGTGAAGAGAGATGAGCGTACTGAAGAGGAAGAGAAAGGAGAGGGCTCATCGGATGAAGAGGAAGATGATGAGAAGAAGCATGTGAAGAACAATGAGGCTACTGAAGAGGAAGAGAAAGGAGAGAGTTCACCTGATGAAGAGGAGGAAGATGAGAAGAAGCATGTGATGAACGATGAGCGTGCTGAAGAAGAAGAGAAAGGAGAGAGCTCATCGGATGAAGAGGAGGATGATGAAGAGAACCAACCAGTAAACGAGAATCCTCATAAGGAAGAAGAAACGAAACCAGAAAATGAGAATACTCTAGTTGAAGAGAACCAAGAATCGAAAAAGGAAACTCTAATAACTTCTCGACCTGAAAAGAAACCTCCCCAAGGTATTCCTCATAGAGAATCCTTAAATATTGAAGAAGAAGCACAAGAACAGTCAGTTACAGAAGAACCAATCTTCGAATTGTTGGAAGTTAACATGCGAATTATAGGAAATCGTATTGCTCTCACACCATCTTTCAAAGCTGCTTCATCAATGAAGATGTTTTGTACAGTCATTCTGAATAAGGAGAAAATGCCATCAACAGAAGGTCTGATGTACCGTGTTACATTGTTGGGACAAGATCTGAAGGATACCAACGGGCATGATACACTCTACTTGGTTACAGCTGATCTTCAAGCTGTGAAAGGAGTCGGTTGCATTGGCTACGTATCCCCTAATATATTTTTTGGGCCTCTTGAATTACCAGTGATTGTTGAACCTCCTCCTGCTCCTGATATCAATACACGAATCATTGAACAAACTCCTCTCTCTCTTGAAGTTTATGTGAAGTCTTCAATGGAATCCAGAGTCTGGTGTAAGGTACTGAAGGAAGCTACTTCAGATGTTACGACTGATCTGATTCGAACAGGATCTCAACGAATGGTTCGTCGTCGTGCATCATTATACTTCAAAGACCTCATACCCAACACAGAGTATCAGATCTGGTGTTACGCTGAATCCAAAGAAGGTATCCCAATGAAACAGTCTCTTGAAGAAGTTAAGCTTACAACCCGTACTCTTGAATGTATCTGACTCATTGTTGCTCATAAATAGCCTACTTTCTGATTGAATCTTTATCTTCTACTACTGATAGCATTTCATTTCGATTAAGATCCAATATGGGCCGAGACGCCGTTTGTATTTTAAGAAATGATCAGGGCCAACAAATTGCTAGTCAAACAGTGTCTGTTCATAAGAATGATCAACTCTCATTCAGAGACTTACCAGCACATCGTCGTTACTATGTGAATTGTCAAATTCATTCTAAGAAGGGAGAGAACCCGAATCCTTTGGGTTCTGTTCTTGCTGATACAGGAACTAAAGAAGTGATGACAAAACGAAGTGTCATATCCACATTGTTAACAATGATCATGGTTCTAATTGTAATATTGTGTGTTCTCTTGGCTATTCTTCAATTTATTAAGACAGGTTCACAACGACAGAAAATGGGTCTGTGAGAATGATGACAGAGTATCATGAATAGACAAATCCGAGTCTATGATCCAGAGAAACAACTTCTCTTAGTTCCTGATCATGAAACCTCCCCATCAACTGTTCCTCTCACAAGTAACACTGCAGAAGAGACATGGAGATGTATGGCTTGTCAGTATCTGAATCATGGGTCTGATGATCGATGTTCTATGTGTTCCGTAATGAGGACAACAGGAGCAGGGAATGATAAGTTAGCTGGAAGTGAGTCTTCCTTAGTAAGGAAGACATCACGAGATGCAACAGAAGCATCACCAGTGGAAATCAAGCCGGTGATTAGGACTTCGAAGATTGGAGTAGGAATGAAGCTGAAAAAGAATATGGAAGTGAGAATAAGGAGAAAGAATGAATTATAGCGACGCTCGTTACCAAAGAAGCAGCCTACTCCTGATACCAAAGTGGAACCAAATGATATTTTTAGTGAGGTTGGCTTGGATGTGAAGTAGGGAAGGAAGAAGGAGATGATTTTGTAGAGTGGATGTGAGTAATCGTTCGCAAGCCATGTTGAATAAGTCACTGACTCCTTCAACAGTTCATGTGAAACCCAGTTCAGTATTACCAATGTCAGATGAAGAAGAGGAGATGAATGGTGGTGGATGGGATGATGGTGATTTGGATTTATGAGTTGTTTGTAATCAAACATATGAACTATTCTCTTTAAGAGTGAGTTTGAATTTATGTGTTGAAGGAATATATGTAATTGTAAAAGAGCAGTTTAGATTAACCGAGGTCAAATACCATAAGACATTCCGAATGGTCTATTCATTAACATGATTCAATCTCTTACTCCTAACATTATCTGTTCATCATCAATCAAGCAGAAAGGATTCAATTTCATGAATGACAGAATCTCTTGATCTGTAGCACACTTATCTTCATAGAAGCACATTGCATCAATCACCATTGCTTCAAAACAAATCTCTTTAGGAGCCAGATGAGATACAAACCGAGTGTCAATCAATCCTTCTTTTCCAAATTCTGGGTTACATGTCTCTGGTGTGATCAAACAGGGAGGAAACACGATTTCAGTGCCTGTATATGGATTGAGGAAGGATGTCCACTCTGTTGGATGTGAATAACTAGAGAGAAACAAATAAGAAGGAATACTGTTTCAGATATGCACGAATTAGAAGAAGACGATATTCCAATTCAAATACTGTTCCTTTTCTAGCCTTTAGTGAGATGAACAATAAATACGACTCAAATAGTTTATAGGTACGAGGAAGGAAACTCCAAGATTCACCATCATTAGCAATGTATATAGACAACCGACGACAAGCAGTTTCTTGAGATGATTCGATGAGATTCTATTGATAGGGAGATGATAGGGATAATACAGTGCAAAAGTCTAGATTGAAGAGATCGAGGTGTTGAGAAACATAGTATAACTCATCCAATTTTGCACAATCACAGATCAACTCTTCGGTAAGCTCCTTCTTAGTTGGTCGATACTTTATAATCCCATCTTCTGTGAATGATCTACCTTTCATTTTGAAATTTGTTGATACGCAATGACGGGTTCATGGATCTCCAGTATTCCATAGATCGAATCCGGAAAACGAGAATAGTATTTGCAGTAGAACTCAAGAACCTTATCTAACTCCGAATAAATATATCTCTGATCCTTTGTTCGATATACATACGTAAGAGTGAGCCGAAGAGTCTTCCATAAATGATCATAGATTTGTACGCATCAAGGACTCATAGCAATATTATATATAAAGATATCTTTTCCTGAAACATTTGGATGATCATAAATGTACTTGATCACTTGTACCGAGATGTTCTCCTCAATTAAGACTCGATAAGGAGGTATCTTCTATATTCAAAACCCAGAAACACCTACTACAAGTCCACATTCCTTATACGAACGGAATTCGTTCATCATCACATAGCTTTCCTTTTCTAGGAATGCAGAAATCTTCTTCCGGGATTTTAGTTTGGATTCCTCATATAAATCAGGGATTAGATCCTCTTCACAAAGACTTGTCCCTTTGTATTATTTATTCTGTTATCTACTACGCTGATATCGTGGAGTAAATGGCAATGTACAAGAATCCATAATGAAGATAATTCTGTTCTTTGCTCAAAAGGAAAGATATTGTTATATTGATGGTGAAATTCGAACAAGAAACAACAAATAATTGGAATACAGTCAATCAAGCAATGGGACTAGAGTACACTTCATTATCAACACCTAAGCCAATAGAATCTGACATTGGAGTCATTTTAGCGATTACTGGGGACCAAGAACTATCCTTCTCGTCCGACGTTCTCTTCAATGTGCAAGGGGGGATGATCATTTCTGTGGATGGACCAAATATCTCTCGCAGACACTCCTCATCTGTGATTTCATCTTCGTTCACAAGGAATAGCTATTCTTACTTCCATTATCATCCGAATGAACTCTGCTGGGAAGTCGATTCATGGGTTGTTCACTGTGTACAAGAGTATCTCGTTTCTTCGACATCTCGTTGAGATAGATACAATGCAAGTGGTTACTCATTTCAACGAGAGATCGCAAATGAACAAGCGATATTTTGGAGAAGTTATTGTCTGTTTATCAGTGAATTGTTATTTATACCATCCAAGAAGAGTTGTTCTAAGTTACTCCAAAGCTTGTTACGAATATATAAGTAGATGCAGCTGGCTCCTTCATCGCTGATCTGATTTCGGCAAAGATAAAGAATCTTGATTTGACTAAGACACTTCAGATCGGATGCATTTCCGAGCTCTGTGATTCCACTGTCTCCAAGTCGATTGTCGCTAAGGTCCAATACTTCGAGACAAGGGAGATATGTTTTGCATAGCATTCGTCGAATAGCGATAATTCCTTTGGTCTTCATACCATTATCAGAGAGATCAAGTATCCGCAGTGTAGGACAGAATCCATCTTGAATTGCATAGCTGAGATGATTCAATTCCTTCTCTCCCAGACCACAACCACGGAAGATTAGTTCTTCTAACACAGGAGTAATACTGCTTCGAAGAAGAGCTACAAGACCTGTCATTCCTTCATCTCCAATTTTGATATCTATTAGTTATAATGGGTTAGATGATTCACCTGACATATCGAAGCAGCGTAGTTTGGGTAGTGGATGATAGGTAAGAACATCACAGAACATTTCAAGAGATTTCTTCCCTATTGCATTGTCTATGGAACAGATCCTCATCATGTATACGTCCAATCCGAAGGGTAATTAGATTGTGGAAATCACAGAGTTTAAGATAATTGTAGGAGAGTCGAATCCCTCGAGATCCAATTCCATTGTCTTCGATATTGAGGTACTCCATCTGATGCGATAAGTTCACAATCTGGATGGCCCTGAAGAGTTCAATAACTCCATTATTTCCTATTCGATTCCCCGAGAAATCAAGTTCTTTGATCCCAGCACATTTGTTGTCAAAACATAATCGCACAAACTCCTTGCATCCCTTCTCTCCAATGTTGTTATTGGGGATGCATAAACTGACAAGATGAGGACAAGGCACAGTCCGAATTGCATCGCACAATCGGATCCAATTCTTGTCTCCTAGTTCCGATGCCTTGTCTTTGTGTCTTGTAA
The DNA here is from genome assembly GCF_000743755.1 of Blastocystis sp. subtype 4. Lineage (NCBI taxonomy): Eukaryota > Bigyra > Opalinata > Blastocystidae > Blastocystis > Blastocystis sp. subtype 4. Next base: position 764 of record NW_014569414.1, on the reverse strand, counting down.
TCCAGTGGAATGTTGTGATATTCTTGAGGATACTATCGGAGAAGAGAGAACACAGGGTGTTAGATATTTCGGTTGAACTTTGACATTCTATCTCACAAACAACTTGAAAGGAGTACCTCGGATGATAAGACCTTCAATTCCCCAATCAGGTATTCCATGGTTCCTCCAATGGAGTGTGATGTCCCTCAGATGCGATAGAACTGTTGCCAATTCCTTCTGAGGTAAGTGAAATACTTCCAGCTGTTTAAGAGATTTGAACAGTTTCAAGTGATCACTGTTTTCATCGATGTAGCATGCGAATTGTACTCTTTCGATAGTCTACAATGAAATAAATGAAGGGAATATACTCCCAGAGCATCTTCCAGCGCCTGTCCTTGTAATGATCGAAGTTCACTTACAGAAACTGGTTCAGCTGCATTGATCTGGTTGACAAAATGTTCCATTCACACGCAGATATATTATTAGTGTTTGATAGACCTCTTTCAGACGAAGAAACCATCTTCGCTGAATCCACATTCTGACTGGATGCACCAATTCAAGAGGTCTTGTAGATCATTTAGGATATACATTTAAAGAGGTTCAAGTGATGCAGGACCTTGGTTCTATATCACCAGAAAGATATAGGAAAACTGGACCTCCATTACCTAAAGGACAAAGCAAATTGTAAACAAACAGATAAGAAAATGCTGTTTCCATACGACTGTCCAGTTCACTTATGAGCAGGAGCCTCATGTCCCTCTTGGAAACCATTCTTGAAGCGACGA
>NW_014569415.1:0-28164 GCF_000743755.1 Blastocystis sp. subtype 4 | reverse complement strand
GATGGAAAGGATTTGAAGAGTGGAAACAACAGACTGGGTTTGGGAGTTGAGTTTCTGTTTTGAGTAAGGTGTTTGTGACAAAGAAGTGATTGTTTGTTAACCTGTGATATTACTTTCGAAAAGGTTGTTTTTATCATCTTCCTTACATTTGTGACGAAGCGTTTGGATATGGGTGGTGATGGCAAATTGGAGGTCATTTCTTTCGTTAATTAATACCCTATCCTTCATTTCTTTCATTTCGTATTTCGTATTCTCCCACATTTAGGCCATGTTAAAGGATTACAGAATAACCATTCTATCTTTCTAGAGAGGTCTCCTTCTTTCATTCCTTGTATATACTATATTAGTTTGTTTGATTATTAGTTTGGGCATGGGCAAGAAGTCGTTTCTCCAATAAAACTGGTGATCAAAATCACTCTACATTTGATAACTAAGAATCCGTTTAATCACTTTGTATTTGAATTACTAACTCCCATTCTTTAACTATTATCTGTATACTAAGTACTGCGTTTGTATCTTGCTTTCTCCTTCTTGCTTTACTGCCTGAATTGAGTAATTGCCCGTATTTCTGTTGTGCTTGCACATTGTATTGGTTTAATGGTTCGATGCTTATGAATTGAATTTAAAGATAGAGTATATCCCATTTTTGTCAGCCGATTCCAAATAGTGGTAGTAGTGCTGAGAACACCAAGGAACAACTGATTTGTGAAGATAGTGCGCATTTGGATTCATTTTTGGATGGAAATAATAATTTTCGTAGAATCCAAAGGGTAACAAGTGGGAATTCGGATGCTGGTAAGGAGGTATTCATTTTCTCTTTATGGGATAGGAAGAGATAGTTTATACCAAAATGAAGCTAGTTCAAACTATTGTATTGTCTCTTTTGTCTTATTATTGTAGCTCCCAATTATGGTTCTCATCCTGCTTCTGAACTATGGCACGGTATAGGTGCACACCAGTACTATTCACCCTTTGATGATAAAGAGCCAAATAATGCTCTATTCGATAATTCTTCGTTTGTGGATGGTTGAATATTTTGCTGGTTTTGTTATATTTTAGTTGATTCTTCATATCACAGAAGTACTAGAAGACAATCAAAGCTAACGGTGTTCGATGATGATCCTTTTTACCGACCTCCCGTTTCCCCACCAAGAGATTTACATTTATCGGATTATAGAGGTATTTGTCCACCTGAGACTGGCCTTCCCAGAAGTACCTGTAATCCTTCCTATCGTCGGTCCTATTCGTTACGATTGGATACTGATGTTCCTTGTTGTAGGTCCTTGAATTGGAATCGATTGTAGATGATCGTTCTAGACTTCGCCATTCTCTTCCTCTCTCCTTTTCGGAACGGTATAATTATTTGTTTGAAGATCCTCAGCATACGCCTGGGATTCCTGTGTCATCGTCGTATGTACCTGAATCGATACTGTCACGAGTTCCACTTCATCAGAGTCCTTTATATAGTCATTCAGAACAGGGTCAAAGATGTAGAACCTTGGTGTGAGTCTGATTGTAGATGCTACAGCTCCTAGTAGTCCTAGCTCCTTCCAATCAGAAGGAAAGCAGATACGAAGCTCAAGTAACTATTTGTAGTAAGAATTATGAGTAGAAACTCTTCCGCCAGGAGAGAATAATCCTAATGCACAGCCTGGAGCACGGTTGTGTTTTGAGTATATGAATACGGGGAAGTGAAGTTCGATACAGAGAGTAATGAGTAGGTGTCACCGAATGCTTCAAGGAGGAAACTGTCGTTATCGACATTTGTCTCCGAATCATCCTGATGCAATAGCAGATCGGTTCAAAAGTCACCTTTTATCAGAAGAAGAAATTATAAAGTACGGTCTTCGTCCTTGCGAGGAGTACGAAACAAATCCTTTTGCCCCAAAAGATGCTCCGATTTGTTTCGATTTCTTAAATCGTGGAGTGTGTGGAAGAACACAAGAAATGAAAGTCTGTCGGTATCGTCATTTGCTGCCAGAGCATCCGGAAGCTATTAAGGATAGAATGAAATCTCTGTATGAGTAGATTTCTGGATGTCATTGCGTATTTTTGTCTGGGTTGTTGTTCATTTGTGTTTCTTCATAAGGAAATGATTATTCGGATTTGAGGAACCGAAATAGGGTTCGAGAGCCGAATTATTTGATTCATTGCTTCTCACATTGATTATGCCCAAACTACCCAATATCCTTGTCACTGGAACTCCTGGAACAGGAAAAACGACGTTTGCTGATATGATTGCTGTATGTGCTGTTTCTTTGGCACGATATGTAGGAAAAGACTGGAATGCGTCGCATTACTGTTGGAGAAATAGTAATCATTATTTGGTGCAGGTTTATTGTCTAGGTCAAACGGGAGCATTTCAGCTCTGGATGGGATGAAGAGTTCCAATGCATGATTGTTGATGAAAATGCTGAAGATCAAGTAGGTTCCATTCCTCATTTTCACCATTAGCTCTTGGATTACTTGGAACCACTTATGGGCGAAGGAGGCATTGTTTTAGAGCATCATACTGTTGATTTCTTTCCTGAACGGTGGTTTGATTTGGTTTTGGTGCTACGATGTGACAATACACTGCTCTATGATCGTCTGATGGATCGGTAAGATTTGATAGTTGTAAACACTCGTAGTGGATATCCTATCAACAAAGTGCAAGAAAATGTCGAGTGTGAGATTATGCAGGTGATTCTTGATGAAGCCCGTGAAAGCTACGATACGTCGATTGTACAAGAGCTGCGAAGTGATGAGTACGAGGATCTTGAGAGAAATGTGGAGCGGGTCAGTCAGTGGTTGGAAGCTTGGAAGAAGGAACACGAGAACGAGTAGTAACATTGTCCATTTATTGTTTTCGTTTTGTTGGTAATCACAACATCCTTCTTGATAGTGTGAATAAGAGTCGAATGGATAACCAGGAAGGTTGGATACCATCTAAGTATCGAATTCGACTCATTAAGTTGTTGTCAAGGAAAACGATTGTTGTTTCATTGTAGCAGTTCTTTGTGTATTTTACTAACTGTATAGAATTGCAGTTGTTTTATTGTCGATTATTGGAACGATTCAAAGTCTTCTTTCGCTTAGTCGATTAATGGTACCGAATGGATCGACCAAAAAGCATTATTTTGGCGGCTATAAGTCTTGTTGGACTAACGATAACCGATCTTCGCTTTCTTCTTTGCGATATCCACAAATCGATGCTGTATACACATGGGTGAATGGAAGTGATCCAGTTTGGTTTCGAGAGATGTCAAAGTACAAAGCAGAATACAATAAGGAACATCACCTGGAATCAGATGAAGAAGGCGATACAGCTACTTCATCAAATCGTTTTCGTGATAACGATGAGTTAAAGTATGGAGTAGTCTATATTATATATTGTAGATATAGTCTTCGTTCTTTGGAAGTGAATGCCCCTTGGATTCGAAATATCTATATTGTAACAAATGGTCAGATCCCACTGTGGTTGGATACAAGCAATCCCCGAGTTCATATAGTGACACATGAAGAGATCTTTACTGACAAGTCTGCATTACCTACGTTCTCATCACCAGCCATTGAGTTGAATCTTCACCACATTCCAGGTCTCTCCGATTACTTTATTTATTTCAATGATGACGTCTTTCTGGGGTCTCCAGTGTATCCATATGATTTTATGACTCTAACAAGCGGACAAGTTCTTTTTGGATCCTGGGAAGTTCCTGAATGTGCCTCTCGGTGTCGTTATAGTCAGTTAGGAAATGGTTATTGTGACTTTGCTTGTAACACTCCTTCGTGTGGATACGATTTGGGTGACTGTGCTCCTGTTACTCCTACACCTTCTTCAGCTCCTCCAGAAATGTCTTCTCCAGTCTATGTGATGAGATTAGCAGCAGAAGAAGTGGAGAAATTGGAGTTTATCAAGGCAGATGAGACTGTTGAGCTTATGGAGTTCTGCTCTACTTCTTGTGGTCATACGTGGTTGGGAGATGGTGTAGTAGACTATCAAGAGGACTGATTCATAGATATGTGATCCACGTTGTAACAATGCAGAGTGTGGATATGATGGTTATGATTGTAAGCCTAATGAAGCGATGGTTCCGCCCTTGGTGATCACCCCTTTGTGTCAACATGATGCTTTGAATGAAGATGGGCTAGTTCGCTTTGTGATTGAAGAATGGAAAGATGTATCATTTCCTCTGTATATATCTCGAGTCTCAAGTCCAATCATTCCTAATGTTAATTACATTGACTTGAATATGGAGAATATAGAGTCTATAATCAGGGCTGAGATTCTAGAAGATCGTAAAATCAAAGAATCCAATTAAACAATAGAATTTGTCTTTGAATCAATCTATAATCAAGAAATGAAACGACTGATGATCGTATTACAACCTTCTGTTGCATCGAGACGTTTAGTTCTTCATCTTCATTGCATTACTTCCACTAAACTTCATGTTTATATCGAGATCCTTCGATTTGTTGTTCAGAATCAAGCAGATAATGTATTACAATCATCATTGAATCCTTCACTAACTCTGCCTTCGGACAATCAATCTCAAGCATTCATTCGGTTTCATGTGGAGATGAATCGAGGTGACTCTTCTTCCTATCAATCAGCAACTCCACAGATTGCTATTGCATCTGTTGATATTCTTCCTCCACGAGCTGAATTGAATGCTTTCAAGACTTGTGAGGCATGGCAACGATCAGTGATTCCAATGAATATCTCTGTAGTCTCAGATCAACATGCTGTTGCTTGCACAGTCCTGAAAGTCACCCATAATTCACAAGTGAATCCCATTCAACTCATTGAATCAGATCAGTGGGAGAATGAAGAGTTTTGGATAGGTCTACGTAGCAAATTACGACAGCAGATGCCAGAAGGACCAGATGAAAACCTCTGTCGTGATCATTTGAGATTGGAATTAGATCAAACTATGGCTGACACGAATACACTGGTATTTGAAATGAATGTCACTCGTTTTGTTCCATTTTCGTTTCTCTCTCTTGTTCATCCTGTGTCTTCTCTGTTTTCACCTCAAGACCTTTCTTATTTGAGTATATCTGAAATCATACACTGGTTGCAGAATGATGAACTTGTGATCATGCTTCCAATTCATGAGACAATGCAATGTAATGTTGTTATCGAGAATTCTCAGTCTGTTGATGAAATTGATGTGGAGTCAATCCCTCTTCAAGTAACTACGAAGCATAGTGCGTATGCTGCTGATATTGGATTGGTATTCAATATGTCGCTTCTGAAACGAGTATGGAATGAGACTCAGGAGGAATTGAATTACAAGAGACAGCTAAGTGAAGAGACCCAGAAAGCAGAAGAATTATTAGATGAGATCATGCTCTTAGTTTGTGTTAATAGAGCTGTTTATAAATAGAATCCTCTCTCACCTCGATTCCAACACTATTTCCAAACTCATGGTATTCAGCATCTTGATGAAGTTGCTACCATCTTCACCAATACATCACTCTCCATTCCGACAGGTCGTCGTCTTGCTGACACCTATCGTGATTCGCTCATACATACCAATCTAGCTCTGATTCGAATGTTTGGTAACCGAGATCGATTAGTCCCTGCTCATATGCCTCATCTTATCAACAAACATATTATGGAGGTCATTGAAAGGAATATGACAGAGTTAGTGACTGATACTATTCATCATCGCTTCCGTGAAGGAAATGATCTTCAATATGCCTTTTTATACTTCCATTATCATTATCATTTAGAGTGGTTAAAGAGAGGTGAACAAATGGAGATGGTATGGAAATGGATTGATGCTGATAGTGATGGTGTTCTGAATGACAATGAATTGGATTCATTGAATACTATTGTAAATGATAAAAGAGCAGGAGAAAAGGAAAAGATCATTCTATTGACTTGTTTGAAAGGGAATTTGACAGAAAAGGAAGAATTGTATCATGATGCGAGACACAATTTGAAACGACATTCATTCTATTCGTTGAATATCACTTTTGAAGATTTTAAACAATGTGATCTTGTTCGATATGCAATTGACAGGAAATTCCCGTTCATAATGCATTTTGAACAAGCATCTGATGAAAATGTTGCCTTCCAAATGATTAACGATGATTTTGCGGATACTCTGAAACAACTTGATAGTGTCCGACAAAGGAAATCGAAATTCGTTTGTATCAATGACAATATTCATAACAAAACTCCTGAATTGGCTAGAATCATTCATGACTTTTATGAGTCTTTCTTCCCTCTTCCTTCGCAATTTGAGAAGGATCGAAGTAAGATCCAAGTAGATGGGTTAATGAATAGAAAGTATAGTTCGAACTAGGAGATTAATGCGAATTTTCCATTCGTTCTTCAATCTGTATATTATCAAGTATGGTGTGAAAGTTGTTGTAGCATTGTTATTTGTGTCATTGGTTGTATCCTTCTTGAGGTTCGTTTCGATTCACTGATTGATATGTAGTGACATTAGTAAGCCACCAAGACGATGCAAGGAAGTACAAGTTTAATTTAGCTAATTATTGTTTGTTGATAATGAAATAAAAGAGCATAATCCCAGATCGTTTTGTTCATGGTTTAAATGGAATGAATGGAATGATATTAAGAGTACATTAGCTGACGAATTTCTTGCTGATTTGGACGAACTAGAAGCGGAAGAAGAGCAAGAGACTCAGGAGCAAAAGACTATTGATTCTGTTCAGAATGAGACCGATCGAGGAAATGAAATGGATGAGGAGAATAGCGAGGACGAGGACAGCGATAATGAAGAAGACGTAGGAATTTTGTATTTCCATGTCACTGAGTTGAATAAAACAGTCCAAGAATATATTCCCGGAGCAGTAACTCATCTTGGGAAGGATCCATTGTTCTTGACTCATATAGAAGTGATTTTGTACGACTCAAAATGATGTATAGAATATTAAGAAAATGATGAATGATCCAAATTCTTCCTTTGATACAGATTACAGTCTCAATCTAGAAGAGAATCCAGAGTATGTTCATTATGTATACTTCATAGTGTAGATACTCTTTAGTAGTCAAAACAAATAATCTCCTTTCCAAGATTGGAGAAGAGATTATTGCCATTCATCATGCCGTTGTTGATATTTTTAAATCTCGGTTCCCAGAATTAGAAACTCTCGTTCCAAGTGCTTTGGATTATCTCAGACTAGTAGCACGGATTCAAAACGAAACTGTGAGTCTATGATTTGCCTTTCATCTCATAGGATATGAATAATGTGAAAATGGATGATATTCTCCCTCCTAGTCAGATCATGGTAGTAACTGTCACTGGATCTACTTCGATTGGTGAATTGTTGTCAGAATCAAAGCTAAAGGAAGTTCTATCTTTATCTGAGGAAGCAATTCAACTTGATGAAGATCGTTCCTTATTACTTCGTTTTATTGAATCCAGAATGACGAAATTGGCTCCTAATGTATCAGCCTTGGTCGGAACCCACATTGCAGCCCGTATTATTGGTCAAGTTGGTGGTTTGAAAGCATTATCAACAATGCCTGCTTGTAATGTTATGTTAGTGGGGCAACAAAAGCAAATATTCGAGGGATTTGGTTTGGCAGCACGTCGACACACGGGAATTATCTATCAAACAGATCTCGTTCAAGATGCTCCTGAAGATTTGAGAATGAAAGCAAGTCGGTACTAATACATACAATCGATGAACTATAGTGTATTAGCGAATAAACTGACCTTAGCAGCACGTATCGATGCTCAAGGGATTCAATCGAACGAACAAGGTTCTCAATATCGACGAGAAATTCAAGAGAAGATTGATAAGTGGCAACAACCGTCATTAGGAATGCGGCAAAAGCCTCTTCCGGTTCCTGGAGATGCTCCGAAGAAGCGACGTGGAGGTCGACGAATGCGAAAGCTAAAAGAAGCACGAGCAATGACAGAGATTCAGAAACGAATGAATCGTCGAGGATTTGGTGTTGCTGCCAATAATTACGCAGATGAAGCAATGGGTATCGAATATGGATCATTAGAACAGGGAACTGGAGATATTCGAAAGGTGACAGTAAAGAAAATGAAGTTGTGTAGGGTTTGAGAATGGATATGATAAATAGCTCAAAAGACGTTGAAACGGATTGGTGAAGCTTCAAATAAGGGATACATCTCTGGACTCGCTTCTAGCTTCAATTTGGCTGATGCTCAAGGAATTGAGCTAATTAGCACAGCCAAGAAGCCAGAGAAGAAAGAATCAAGTTATTTCAATGCTGCAAGTGGATTCTCTAGTGTTGGACCCAAGAAATCATCAGTTGTTTGTTATGTCTGAACCAAAACCATCTTCGAAACGGCAGTTCGTATCTTAGTATTACCTTCAATTAGATTTAGATGGGACCTGTCCCGAAGCCATATATCCCAAAGAAGAAGAGAGTTGCGAGTGAAACAGAATACAAACCTATTCTACAGCAAAAGAGTTAGTATATTCTGGATTAATAATCCGCTAGTACAATGGAAGGAACTTGAAGTGGAAGAAAACTTGAAGCAGTATGCGAAACAGTAATGTTATGTTTATGTAATAACGAATAGACAATTCACAGTTAAATCCAAGATTCCGACAGATGTCGACTCTGTGCTCTCAGGGCATGACGGAGCTATCACTGCATTACGGTGGCACCCTGTATATGGTCATTTGCTGGTTTCATCATCGTTGGATTCATCAGTGCGATTATGGTCAGTGTATCCTAACAAAGGAGAGGTACTGAATCTGAGACACACACAAGGAGTGAAGGATATACGGTGGAGTGTCGATGGATGTACTTTGTTCTCTGGTGGCCTTGATTGTTATGTGAATGTGATTGATACTGAAAAGGGTGTCTGTTCTCATTCTTATAAGCATACAGAGTGATTTATGGATCAGAACAGTGACAAGTAGATGGGTTACTAGTTTGTGTGCTCATCCCACAAATCCCTCTCTCTTTCTCTCAGGTGGTCACCAGAAGGGAATTGTATGTTGGGATACACGTGTTGGAAGTGTTGTCTGCGAGTATTTTGCGGAGTTTGGTGAAGTAGAAGACATGACATTTCTTGATGTAGAAATGAATCCGAAACGTAATGAATAGAAGAATGGAAACTCGTTTCTTTCCAGTGCTGAAATCACAAAGAGGAATTCAACAGATAAGGGATTAATTGTGTGGGATTTCCGATCTGGAGCTCCTCTTTCTAACCAGATCTATCTCGAAACATACACTTGTTCTTGCGTAAGAAAGCACCCAACCGAAGAAGTGTTCGTAGCTCAGAGTGCTGCAGATTATCTTGCACTATTCCAATCGACTAAACCATATCGATTGAATCGTACGAAGGTAGTAATGGTGTTGAATGATGATTATAGCGATATGGAGGTCATAAAGTAAGTGGATATAAGATTGGGTTTTCCTTCTCTCCAGATGGAGAAATCATTGTTACAGGATCCACGGGAGGGTCTTTGTATTTCTATGATTATCATACTTCAAGGATATTGGATGTGATGAGAGCCTTCAACAAATGTGCTTGTATGTGTGCTGAATATCATCCTCGCCTATCAAGTGCTATTGCAATTGGTAGTTGGGATGGTAAAATTGCTGTTCTAAAGTGAATGCTATTTGTGAACAAACCACATGCCAATTATAGTATAAAATGGGTTGAACTGTCCGGAATCAACTTCCTGCGAAGGGTATTCAGTCTATCAGCTGTCATCTCCTTCATACACAGAATCATTCCATCACAATCAATCTCTACTTCTTCATCTCCATTCACACGAATATTCTCCTTTCCGCTGACACGCTCTAACACATCCAAATCTGTACTGGACAGAGTCGAGTCATTGGAGCTCTCAGATTTGATACGCATCATTTGTAATTTATGTTCAATAGACGAATCATCATAATGAACAATGAAACCACCATCTGTCTTCACCATAGTATTATGCTTCTGTGGTGGAAGAGGAGTGCACAGAACACCCGCAGTATCGAATTCTACGTCAAAGAGTATCAATATTTCTACTCAATTTACCATTACGCATTATCTCCACATTCCGAAGTGAACGGACAGGAGAACGTAATAGAAAAGGCTTTCGATGTCCACATTGCTGTTTTAATCGATATTGCAGACGCATTGGGGTTTTTGTTCGATCATACATATCTTTCGTCTCCCTCCAGTCCTTACTCTTTCGAATTGGGGTACATGGCTGACTAATGAAGGTATTGGAAACCACAATAGGATCATCGATCATCCCCACGTACTGGAGACGCTTTCGAATCATCTCACCTCTACCTTCTAAACGGAAACACTTTTCAGCATGCGGCGAAAAACGCGAATTAAACTCAGAGGGAGATAAACGAACCCCTCCAGAGGGATGTGACACAGAAGGTGGCGCTGTAGCGAAGCCTGAAGAAAAAGAATAGAAATCATAGGGACTTGCAGAAAGTGGAAGAAGCGGTGAATCCATACCTAGAAGAGGAGAATAGCATGACGATTCGTGCAAAGTCGGTAAGGCGATGCCCGCCGTCATGGGGATGTGGCTCGAATATGTTGTAGAAAGATCCATGTACATGTCTGGAATCATTGCCTTCGGTGTTCCTGGCTCTAACGACACATTGTCAATGGCCTTAACAGTAGAGCTCTATCGTTCAGACTCCTAAGTACGACAGAAGTACCATAGATTTGAAAATAAAGAGAAAGAAGCAGTAGTAATGATCAGAAACGAGATGATTCAGGAAAATGCAATGGATGTCGCTTTACTCCCTTTCACGATCACAACAACAATGAAATCTATTGGGTAATTCCAACTATCCTTATAGCCAACGATCTGGATCTCGGATTGACGAGTATTTGAGGTTATCAGGAATAGCGATCTTGTCACGAGTTTTTGATTCTGTTTTTTGCAGATTTATTGTGTTCATAATAATACAATGGAACACGTAAAGTCATGTGGTAGATGCTTCAGAAGTGGTAGTATGAAAACCAAATGGAATGGTCATCAACAATCTTCTTTTGAGGATGAACTCAAGTAGTTCAGTCAATTTCTATTTGAATAGGATAATAAGAATGGTAAAATACACTAACAATAATTCTCCCATACCATCCTGAATTGGAAGGATGTATTCGTATCAACAGGGCTCGAGCTATGGATCCTACTTCCTTTCGGATTTCGTACCTTCCTTCGAATCGTACAATCCACAAACAGCTAGGAACTGTCGCACAGGGCTATCAAATATTGGCAACACGTGTTATATGAATACGGCAATTCAAGTAAGGAATAACGTATTAACCGAGTATCTAGTGCCTTTCTCACCTCCCGTGTCTCGCTCAGTTTCTAATAACCGATGAATATAAACATTATGTGATTAGTGTGTTGCTTTGAGTCATGTACAGATTAATGTGGAGAATAAGTCGGGAACCGGAGGAAAGGTTATTAATGTATTTGCTGATGTGATCAAATCCCTTTGGCTTGGGTCTTCACCAGCCATCACACCTCGTCACTTTAAGGAGGTTGTAGAAACCTTTGCAACCCAGTTTCAAGGATACAGTCAGCATGACAGCCAGGAATTCATTGTCGGAATGGATGTGAGATGTCACTCTAGATTATGCTTCTTGATTTAATTCATGAGGACATCAACAAGGTTTCCATAAAGCCATATATTGAATTACCAACCTATGATCACTTCACTCCTCAACAGTCCGCAGAAATGTGGAGATATCATCTTTGTCGTCAACAAAGCCAGATTATTGATTGGTTTTATGGTCAGAACATTACTTTCATCAAATGTTGTAAATGTGGAGAGGTACACTCACAAATGGAAATTTATATATAGCAACGTGTGAAATATGAACCATTCAGTCTCCTCACCTTGCCTCTTCCTCCTGAAAGAGTTTCAGTTTGTGTAAACGTGTTGAAATCATTCTTCTCTGAAAACGATCCACTGGAAATGTATCCAGAAACTGTAGTGATTCATGCAACTGTCAAGGATACTGTGGAATTTGTCCTTTCCAATATCTCCCAGAAATTGGATATTCCCGCGACTCGACTTGTATTGGCTACTCTCAGTCGAGATAGTGTGAATGAAGTGATGCCATCGTCTAGTATTAATGTACTGATAGGTCCCACAGTAGTGGTGTACGTGGTAGGAATCATTCCGTGATGATGTCATTAGTTATCTCGTGAGCGTCAGTCAACAGACAGAATTATCTTCATTCATCCATCAGCTATACAATTGAAAACTATGCGTCGTAGTGTGGAAAGGAACAGTTATTATTACAATGGTTCTGATCACTTTTACAAGAAGAATGCTGATGAATATGATCTCATTCCTATCTTGGATGTACCTCTCCTCTTCCTCTATCAGGAGAATGAATCATTGATCGAGGTTGCTTGGAGAATCTATCAACGACTTGTGAGTCCTTTTGTTTCTGAGAAAGAGATTGCTCAAAATGCACTTATTCAATGGGAAGAGAAATGCCATCAGAAGGCTGTAGAGATGGAAAAGGAACAGGAGAAGGAATGGAAGCGACAAGAAGAAGAGAGATTACGACGAGAAGAAGCGGATCAACGTCGTCGTGAATCATGGTTAAATCGTAATGATCATCCTACTGTAACGTCTCCGTTTACTCATGTTCAGATTACAAGTAAGTTGGAGGATATTCCATCAAACATTAGAACCATCAGATCAAGATGAGTACAATTCAATGTTTGATCATCATCATTCATATTCTCTTAAGAATCCTGAAGGAAACTTACTATATTCACATGATAAAAGTCAGAATACTAAGGATTCTTCTCTTCATCATGAATCTCATTCTGATAACATTTTCACTAGTTCTTCAGACATTGAGAATGAAGAGACTATAAATTCAACTCAACCTATGAATGAATCTTATTCCAACTCGAATAGTCTTTCTAGTATTGGAAGAGGTCTTCCTGGAGGTTCATCTGAGAATATGGTTTCAAGTGATCTTCATTCAGAACAAACCAAACCGGAAATCACTATCCCAATGGAGGAAGAGCCATTAACAGTCCATCCTGAATCTGATCATGATTCTTCCAGTATCATTGTGTTGAGGAATGAATATTAGATGATTTGTCGTGGTATAAGCAAGCACCTTTCTTCCCCTTGGTATATTCCACTCATGGTGATTGGCATGATGGATTAGTCCTGTGTAATGATGCTTCAGTCTCCTTTAACTCTGCTATTCAACGGATTTCATTACTTCATTTAGTCCTGATTCCAATCATCACACCAGCGCTTGAGAATCCTTCATCCTTCTCTGACTTCTATGATTTCTCCACAATCTCTTCATATTCACCAGAATTACGTTCAAACCCTATTGTGGGATGTATGATCAAAGCGTCAGCCACAACTCTTCATTCTGCCATATCATCACGATGGGACACAAATGATGAAGACCTTGGAGTTGATTTAGTGGAGTGCTTACAGCTGTATACTCAACATGGTAATTTGGATGAGAACAACAAATGGTACTGTCCTCATTGTCAAGATCACATGTGTGCAGAGAGTGTAACACGTGTTGACAAATTACCAGAAATTCTTATTCTTCAACTAGAACGATTTGAATATACACAGAATGGTTTTGCCTATGGATATGGAGGTGGTCGACGCAAGATATCGACTTTGGTCCGTTTTCCTATTCATGATTTGAATATGCAACCATGGTTACATGATTCTACTTCAATTCCCGCGGAAGATACAATATATGATCTAACAGCCATTTGTAATCATAGTGGAAGCAGTAGTGGAGGTCATTACTATTGTTATGCAAGAGATGAGAATGATGGTTATACTAAGTGGTATGAGTACAATGATAGTGGAGTCTATGAGAAAGGAGAAGACGGATTAGTTCGTGATACTGCCTATGTGCTATTTTATCAGAGGAGACATGGAAGAGTGTCAAGTCAGGATGTCTGTGAGAAAGTGAAAACACTTCATGAAGAGTATATCGCCTCACATCCGAAGGAAACTCCTTCTAATGACGAACTTCAACAAGTGAATGTGGTACCTTCAACAAGTGGTAATGGAACAGAATCCATGCAAAATAGAACGACTATGGAGACCAAATGGTGGTGTGATAGTCAACGAATGGATGATTTGAGTTTGGAGGATGAGAGAACTAATGAGAAGAATTTGGATGATTGGACTGTTTCCTCTTCATTGGATAGGTCTTCAAATTTTATTTCCAATCAGTGTACACAGAAACCAGTAGAAGTTACAATCCCTCGAGAAACTAGTTATCACAGAGAGATGGATCTGACTCCCATCGAAGTGGTGATTGATGATGAAGTGAAGCCAGACCCAGTATTAAAACAAGGAGCTGATGTATATTTGACACAGCAAATTTCGTCTAATGCAGAACCTGCTCTTTCAGATTCAGACGATCTGTATATCTGGAATGTTTATTCACAAACATATTACATATCAAACACATCAATATGGCACTGGAATCGACGCTTTTGCTTACGCAATTCCTTATAGAAAGAGCTGATAAGTGTTTTTGGACCACAAGCAAATGCTGTAATTGGCAGATCATCCAATCCATCAAGAATGGACTTCAAGTCAGGTCGACCCACAGTATAATCAAGAGTAACGAATTCATTCACATCACCCTTCAGAGACTTTACTCTCACAGAATTCGCATCAACTCCCTTAGGAGAATTAGTACGGAGTTCTTCATTATTTCTATAAGTAGCATACAAATGAAGTTTACAGAATCCACATTCCTTACATTCCAAAAGAATGTCTTTCATAGCATCAAAATGAGCATGATGAGGAACCACTAAGACAACGTGCATACTCTTCTTCGCTTGTTCTTCTGATGGCAAATGCTTAACAGCTTTCAAACAATCCAAGATATAAGCAGAGACTCCTCCAAATCCACATCCTCCTGCTACGATCATGATATTATCGTGATACATCTGATTCACAAGTTTCTTTGCTTTCTCTTCAGTGATTGTTGTCTCATCGGCACGACGCTTCACCATCGTGTATGGGCCTTCAACATAGGCTCTCAAACCCTCCTTATCACTCAACTTTGCCAATTTATGAGACCAACTATGTTCATTGCCAACCACCTTGATAAAGAAACCCAAGACATTCCCGTGGTTATAAGCAATTGAGATAGGATGATACTCAATGAACTTGGCTTTAGGAATATTCAGATAAGCAACAGAACCCACGAGAGATGGGAACTGACACCATTTTGAGAACAGAGAATTCACAGTGATTTCGAGGTGGACCACATCCTCATAGGCATGAATTGTAGTGACTTTGCAACAACGAGAGTAAATGGAGATCCATCGTACTAACTTATCAAGAACATAAAGACCCAGAGGAATAATTGCTGTGTTGATGAAGTAGCGAGAATGATAGTAGAACAATACGAAGAAGATCACTATAACCACTTTATGAAGATACAAGAACCACTCCCAGAATCTGCGACGGATCCATGGCATGGCTGTTAGCATCATCAGACCCCAAATAGGCATCAAACGTAATAATAGACTGGTTGATCCCATGAAACCGAGATCCTTCCAGTCAAGAGGTTTATTATAGTAGTGCCAGTAATGGTTCCATAACTCAGAGAACGAATGAACTCGGTTCTGAGCAAACCACTTCCAGATGATTACGACAAGGTGACCCACTGTTGTCCAGAAGGCGGCTGTACCAACGGCACGATGAGTAGAGATGATCGAAGCCTACGATTAACAGGGAGAAAAGGATCTACATATGGAATCTGGTAGATGTACTGGAAAACAGTATTACGAGTACAAAAGATGATCTGGATGTAAGGAGAATAAGATAAACCATACACCAAGAGTCCAGAACAGATTCAACCAATAGCAACTCAACCTATACAACCATGCTGAGGGAGACTTTTTAATGCTCATAGCATTCATATCCAAACAAATGGTGGCTACGGTCCAGAGGATGATGAGCAGGATGAGTGCAAATGCAAGAATCATCGATCGTCGTCTACGTCACTAATAACCCAAATTTGTACGAATAAAAGCCAGGTATCAAGGGCTTTCTATCAAGGGCCTTCCTTATGGGAATTATAGAGTTTAAGAGACCCATAAGGCTGCAGAAGATTAAATAAACATAGAAAAGAGTCTCTCTCCACATCTCACCCTTTACCGATAGCATTTTCTTTTCCTTAAGGAACGAAAACATAAACTTTGCAATCGATGTAATACCTACATATCAGTGAACATATAGAAATAAACCGTTTTTGGTGGCCAATTTAACAAGATAGGTTCTCCATGCGTAGACTGCTAATACCATCAAGACAACTACAGTTCAGGACACAGTTTGATATCTACGGTTGACATACGGCCAAACATCAAATGTGCAGCTCTTCTTGCTATTCTCGTTATTCTTAACTTCCTGGGAGATTAGTGGAGCCTTATTATCAGACATAATCAAATGAAAAATGAGAGTTGTATTTGAATGTCCCTAAAACACTCCGCAATTGCGCATTATAAATGACAAACAAACAGTTTCCTACACTTTCCTGATACGAATTAGGGGCCTTTTAGAATTGGGGCATTTCTGTTCTATGTGTTTTTAGCAAGCCAAGTTTAATCTGTTTCTTGACTGAGGATATCAGGAATAATGGGATTAGTGAGTCAGACATTCTATCAACAAATAAACACTATAAGGACATATGATTATTTACATCTCTTTTCACACTCGGGACAATACCAGCGACCCTAGAGATAACATGTACCCTCAATTTCTACCTTCGGTAGCGAGATATTAAGACACTTCAAATGATACCTATAATTGCAGTTATTGCAAATAACAGAGCTATTTTTATCTGTCTCATCACAGATCTAGATGTCATTTCTCTTCTTTCATGGTTACATGACAGATAGGATTCCTTTTATAATATCCAGGAGGAACCAGTGATAGTTCATCTTCTCCATCTTCTGAGGCAGTCATAATAACTAACGTATCCCTCTCTATCAACGAAATGACTTTTGGTCTCTCTCTCGCCATCTTCATGACATCCATTTCTCATAACCTACTTCTATCCACACGTCATCCTTTGTTCGATAGAAATGATACACATCACCGATAAAAACAGAGAGAAATTGCAACTCTGAATTAATCAGCCAATGCTTCCGTGTCTTCTCATCCCACCCCACCACAACAGCTAGAATCCACTGACCATTCTAGTTATTAATCAGTAGAGATGTACCCACCAAAAACAGTTGAATGTAGGTTCCAACACAACACCATGGTTTGTTATCCAGACAGTAATTACAGATAAAACCCAGGTTGGGAAGCTAAACTAAACCAAATCTATTAGCTGTACTGTATGAATACTTGGTGAATGCTTAGACTTCTTACAGACCATACATCGACTCATTCTAAGACGATCCGTACTCATTCCAGACTGGATTGATTCTGCAAGATTCATAATCGTGATTCCAGGCAGTTGTTGGACATAGAAGTCATGAATGGACTTCAGATCCTTCAATGGCCTTGTTCCTTTCATCAATAGAATTGCATCTGGATCCTTCACCTGACTTGTACAGTGTTTAAGCAACAATTGAAGTTTCTGGTTCTTCTCACGAATACTTATCTTTGCTATGAATCAACCCTACACCTCTCAACTACATGCAAGGGAATGAACCTCACCAAGAGCACACAAAAGTGACAAGTTTTCTTTCTATTCAATCATTCACTCATTCTTCTCTGACCACACATAATGTCAAAAAGATACGGTGGCTGAGAAGTCTCGACGGATCTGGCATCCACTCCGTACTTCGTTCTTCCATACTGCGACTCCGCTGACTCAATGCATCTCGGAAGAAACGCTCCTACAATTACATTCTATTCGAATCTCTACTGCATATACAATTGATGATTGATTTCTCGGATCACTCCGCAGAATAAAACGAGACTCTTGGATGTATTTGCTATTCCAGTATGTGTTTTCCTCTTGTGCCGTCAGAGGTAGTTCCTTCTCAGTGACATCTTCTTCGTTCAAGTAAGCGGCTCTGGCTTCTTCCCACAAACTTTGCTTCCTTATTCGCTTCTCTGGTGGTATATCGGAAAGTGATTCAGTTCGTTTAAGTGATTCCGCTGGTTTGATCACTTCTGGCTGAGACGGTTTAGTCTGAGACGGTTCAGTCTTCTCAGGAGCCTTTTCAATCTCCAACTCCTTCGTTTCTGACAGTAATTGAATTCTCTGATTAATCTTCATTAGAATTTGCTCCTCACGTAACTGAAGACGTCTCTCTTCCCGAGCTCGTCGCAGCTCTGCAGCACGCTGTCGTCTAAGGTTCTGCTCTTCTTCTCGTTGCCGAATCATTTGACGGCCTTGAAGTTCGTACTCTTTGCGTCGTAAATGTGTTGAGAGAATCTTCTTCGGTTCTTCTTTTTTACTAGTCTTATTTACCGAAACCACGCCTTTTATCTCTTTCTTAGACGGTTCCGCGACCGAAGAAGACTTCTCAGTTTCACCTGTACTGGATTCGTCAGTCTCGACAGTTTCAGGAATGAAATCACTACTACTCTCTGTTGAATCCCAATTATCTTCCCATACCTCCTCCTCATCCTCTACAATGTCCTTCACTTGCTTCTTAGATTTCGGTGGAGACTTTACAGGTTTCACAACCTCAGGAGGATTCGGTTTAGTAACTGGCTTAATTTCAACATGTTTAGGTGTTGGCTCACTGGGCTTCTCTTTTGGAACTTCCACAACAGTATCATTGGACACTGGTTTCTCTATCTTCATAGGAGCTTTGGCTGTAATCACCTGGTCGGATGTCAATGGTGCTACTTTCACAGGTTCTGGGGATCGCAAAGATGGCTTTGTGGGTGAAGGGATAGTTGGTTGATGATTGGAATGAAGTTCATGGGAAGACTTCTTTTGTACAGGTTCTGGAATCGGTTCATTCGATGGATCCTTAACCATAGGACTTTGAATCACTTGAATAGTTCGCTCCTGATTCTGTTTGATCAGTCGTTCTGTTAGTCCAATCATTACAGGTTTACACACACCTGTACCCCATTCTTCCATGATCCATGGTTCATACATTGATTTCTCACAGCGAAGAACATGCTCACTGCGAACAATACAATACTTCATCTTACGTTTGTAGTATCGCTTCACTTCCTTTATCATTCCAAGCACTCGCATCTCGTTCTCCTTAGCGAGAGTAATGAGTCCAGTCATCA
Source organism: Blastocystis sp. subtype 4 (assembly GCF_000743755.1). Lineage (NCBI taxonomy): Eukaryota > Bigyra > Opalinata > Blastocystidae > Blastocystis > Blastocystis sp. subtype 4. The sequence continues at coordinate 8,993 of NW_014569415.1, read as the reverse complement.
TACGCCCCCAGTTGTCTCGCTGCTTACGTAGTAATACCACCTTCTCATCAACTACTGTACGAAGACTTAGATCCTGCAGAGGTACAATGGCTTGAAGAACTGGATCATACTGGAAGGAAGTAGGAATGTGATCAACACAGCGGACAAAAAGACCTTGTTCGGTTGGCATACATATGGCCAGATTCGGACGCATGCAACTAAGATGAAAAGAACGATTACAACCCTCATAGCTACAGCTCACTAATCGACCTTTCCGAGTTCTACAGATGGAGCATAAAATACCAACAGAGAGAGGAGGTAGAGTCGTTGGTAAGACATATTCAATATGAGTACGAATCAGAGAGGGAGACGAAGGGGCTGTCTCATGAGGCAAGTCTTCAGTGACCCCTTCTTCTAGAGTCAGTCGCGTTGGCATAGTCATAGGAGCCAGTGGAGATGGTGTAATCCAATACGAATTGGTAGAATTGTAAGAAACTCCTTGAATCGCCTGAGCACACAACTTATGTACAAAAGACCCATTGGAAGCTCGGGTCAAGTAGCCTTCAGCGCGTCCACATATAGAACAACAACCAGCATCCAAACATGGCCGCCGGCTGATGACATTAATAGAGTCGTCATTACTAGATCCATAGAAAGAAACAAGCGAATAGTTAGTTAGAGGATCTGCTAACAGACAACGCAAACAGATAAAGTCTAGAGGTGAAAGCAATCAATCAAAACAACAGTGGAAATTAGCATCCTGATAGAGACACCAGTGATCTACAAAATCCAAACACTGGTTATGGACACAACACCCACAACAAACACACTTCCAAAAAAAGCCCCGATTATCTAGACAAAACCGATTATGATTCTTTTCGTTCTCTTTCCATAACGAATAATTCTGCAACACCTCTTCAATGATCTTCTCCCATTCCATAATCACAGCATCTCCTCGCATATTGAGATTTCGAACCTGGATACTTACAATTGGCTTCTTGGACCTAGTCTTCTGATAGATGGGATGTGAAGTCATAGGCATTTCTCGAAGACAATGAGATAGAGGAGGACACATTCGCCCATAATGACATACACTACAAACACATGTGTCTTTGGACACGTTTTCAAATATTTCACTTCTCTCTTCCGTCAACTCTTCAGTAGTCTGTGACTCGTTTTCTTCAGTTGACATCTCATTGAGAATCGATGGTGGAAGTGTTTGAAGAATATTGGGAATCCGATATTTATTACGACTCACCACACGCATCTGAAGTGTCTCGCGTGACACACGCTTCTGATGTTGTAAACAGAATGCCTTCACACACGGCATGCAACCATTACTCACATATTCATGATTTGACAAATCCAAAGAGAAATCACCTCCAATGTACCAGAGACAGGTAAGATGCATCGAATTGGTACAGCCAGGATGAGCACAACATACTGTATGTCCTTGCGGTAGTCTACAGATGTAACAGAGTTGACCAATCTTGTTATCCTGAGATACTGCCCTTCGCTGATTCATCATTACAGTCGATCGATTCTTCTGTACAGGATAGATTCCTATTCATTCAGTCTATCATGGTATCAATACGTTCGTGAGTCTGCAAATGATTCAGAACAATGTAATTATTCTCTGCTTCTTCCAAAGAAGAACTATAGAAAGAGAAGAACTTGGAGATCGCATCCATAGGTTGAGTGATATGTTTTCGAATCCCGCAACAAGCAAAGAGGCTGAAGTTTGTATTTGACTCAACAGTCGATGAGAACATTGCTGACGAAGGATTGAGAGAATTCAAGAAGTGTTGGAGTTTCTGTGACTCAAATGAACGTATAGGTCGTAATTCACGGTCTGGAGCACGATTCGGCATCGATCGTGTAACTGCGCCTGTCTTTCCTGTCACATGAGGAGGAGTGATTGATGTTTGATAATTCGTCAGACTACGACCAGTTGAAGACATACTCAATCCTGAATACAAAACATAGAATGAAGGTAATGCCAAATGCATTGGTGAAAAGGATAACACGTTTCCTCCTTTGTTCATCAACAGACAAAACAGATGAGCAAAACGAGGAATCTCATGGAGTTTGGCAACATGAATTTTACCATTCACATTATAACTCAAACTGAACAAATAACCATAACGAATAGGACAGAAGGCACAAGTGAGATGAGCAGGATCTCCTCCTTTCTTCAAATACCTACACTTATCACAGACAAACACTTCAGGGACTTCATGGAGACCCACACACTTCATATGAACACCGATGTGACATTGAGAGCAATATATTATAGGATTGATTCCAATGATAAAATTCTCATCATCTCGATCCTCTGAAAAGTTGCCACAAATCAGACAGAAATCGGCATCCATAGGAAATAGTGAATTTCGTCTCTTTCGATGTGAACGAAGAATCTGGAGTGAATCCTACAGCTAACAAGAGAGAAGAATTAAAACAAGAAGAATCATTCGAAGAGTGAGATGGGCTTGATTGTAAGTTACATCCAGATTATGACGAATTTGTGTCCAGCAATCAAAATCATAGAAGATGTTCATGAGATCAGGTATGTTGCTAAGAAGACGTTGAAGTGGATATGCCTCCATTCGTTGTTCCACTTTTGCTAACAAACGACGAGGTTCTTTCAAGAGTCGAATACTTTGATTCTGAGTGTGATATAATGATAACAAACGTACACTAAGTCGAACCAATTCAAAGTGGATAGGGAACATATTGTTATCCAAACGGGCTGCTTCATGAGGAAGAATCCGAATCTGTCGAATGGAAACACGGATATTGGGAGATAGTTGGTGATACCCAAGTTCTTCTCGTTGGATCTTATGATCAACGGAACGAAATCGCTTTTGATTGTGAATGCCTTCTACAGATTAGCAGAGAAGGATACATATACTGGTCCACGCTGGATTCAGAGGGACTGGAATATGTGAAGTTGAAGCTAAAGAAGGCGTGACTCTGGAAGGAATTCTAGTAATTAGGACAACAGTTGATGTATACTCCTCAACCCGAAATATCACATCAGCTAGTCGACTAGCTACCATCAGGACCCTACAAATGATCGTAAGGGGATGTCGATTACCGAATGTCCCTATAAGCCAGTCGATCTGGATCTTTTAGTGTAAGAGAAGGCATAGGACGTGGAGGAGCTTCATAACGAAATAGAGGAAGACTTGAAGATTTCAGATTCACAGGAGGTGGAAAAGATGATTCTGAGATCCGAGCAGGGAGACAGTCAGCGACTTTCGGAACAGACTTATAATACAGTTGGTCAACGATCCTCCAGAACCGTTCACTTGTTAAGTTTTGGATCTGATTACTATGATGACTGGTTGAAGATTCTTCGCGTTCTGTTGCTGCTGTTTTCCGTGTAGGCATTGATGATCTACTGATATGCTGAACACGACGTCTTCGTTTGATACCCGAAATGTCGATAGCCAGAGTCTTTGCATAGATATTCTCCGTGACATGCAATACACTACTTCGACGACTGTTATCTCTGGATCGAGGCTCTAGATCACGATATAATGATGGGATTTTCTCCGTAACTTTCTTCACACAATCCAAATAGTTCATATTTGAGTCCTTTTCATAGTCAATCAATACTTTCTCACAATACCGCATCATTGGTGCTGTACTATTCACATAACTGAAAAACTCAGTTACGTTATACTCCATCAAATGATCTGTCGAGAACTGAGGTTCTGGTATTTCAGGGTCTCCCTGTTTCCACTGGTGATAGATCTGTGCATCCGCGAATAATCGACATACCGACAAACGACCTCCACACACCAGAGAACGTAATCGTTTGACTTGGGGAACATGAGGGAAGTAATGAAGTGATATCTGAGCACTACTATGACTGTGCTGAAGACATGACACTTTAAAGACAATTCCTCGTCGATTCAACTGTGGTGCAAAGAACATAACACCTGAATTTTGTTTCAGACACTCCACATGAATTGCATAAGGACATGTCGTGATACTATATTTTAGTCAATCATTCTTTCATTACTAGCATCGAATTGGCATACCTACAATAGGTTGATGGCAGACTTGACAAGTAAAACCATGCTGATAGTGCTTTATAGTTGCAAAACCCTCACAACCAGGAACACGAGAGTAGAGTGAAGAACTCCTCCCATAATACGAAGTGAGAATCAACTCATACATGTTTAAGGAGATTTGATCTAGACGTCATGAAACAAGAAATGGTATACCATAAGGAGGAAGTGTTGGTGTCTGATCGTGAGGCCAAAACCCTGGATTGAAGCCAGCAGCACGAAAATCAGGAAGACCATTAACATCCTCATAGGAAAAGTTAACAGAAAAGCCACACTCTGGAGCTAACATTAAACATAGAGTGTGAGCCCATTCACCATTCTTTAACGGCGTGAATGCACCAGATGAACTCTACAAATGATATAAATATCTAATTCAAACTGATTGACATGCTTTACATTTAGGATATACGATATTTCGTGAACATGGGTAACAATACCATGGAGTAGACGGCTTAATCACTCCATAACACGCCATGTGAACACACAATCCACATGTAGAGCATTGTAATAATGTATCATATTCATTCTCGCCTATACCACAAACACTACAAATGAGAACGAAAATAGGAATCCAAACGCGCATATCCGTTCTTTGTCTCTATTAGAAGGTTTTGATATAATATTTAAAGATGGCATTGCTATTCAAGGACAAATACCAATTACTACAGTAAAATGCTAAATTCTGTAATGGATCTGATTATCACCTTCGAGATACACAAATACCAACCAGGAATTAATAATTGAGATCAACAAGTGGCAAGTGACAAATACGCCCTAGATTGTCTTTAACTTCAGGTTACAATCCCAAAAAAGAAGTATTAATCACTTGGACACTTGGTTCCTTTGAATATCTTCACAGAAACGATGATTAGAGTCCAAATACTTCCATACAAAATGGTTGGGCAAAGTGGAAAAAAACCGTGATCTACCGTTTGATGGATTTCGGTAAAAATGATGTTAATACTGATTGAATGTCTCTAAACAGTAGATGTAAGTGTATTGGAATAAAAAACAAAAATGCGGTTTGTGAGGATCGAACTCACGACCTTGGGATTATGAGACCCACGCTCTTCCAACTGAGCCAAAACCGCTTACTCACAATTCAACAGTTCACTATTTGAGGGATTGGTGTTCTCAATACTAGAACAGCGTTTCATTCAAAATCATCACCATTTAAGAGTGACTAAGTTATTAAAATGAACACACTCAACTATTAATGATAGCTGATCCATCATGGTGATGTAGAGTCTTTGTTGATTTCAAACAAACTCCCAATTCCATTCACATTTCGCGATCTTAGCGAAATCGAATCTCAGATTTCTCCTTCCCTTTTTTGCTTTGATGAGTGGTATCATTTGAACGATATCTGTTGACAAACTAGAGGAAAAGAGACAGGTAACTATTGTTAATGGAAGCACAGACATCGATCCTTTCTCCAAACAAGCCTGGATTGAATATGGTCGTCGATTCTGTATATATTCTGTAACGGGACTTGCTGTGGGTGCGGCCTGCGCATTTGTGCTGATGGGTGCGAGTACAGATTTGATTTGATTTGTAGGGAAACCTACATATCGAGCTGCTTCGATGGCATTGGGATTAGGATGTGGAATTGGTTCCGCTTGGACCCGATCGAATATTGATATTCATAATCGCAGAATGGCAAAGAAGTATCGAAAAGAATATAGAAATCAATGAAATGTATCTTTTACTCTCTTCTGTTTGTTGGTTTCGAATTGACCTTAGGATTCGTGATACAAAGATCTGAGAGAGTGTAGTAATAAGAATTCCTGGAAGGAAGGATCCTTGAAGAGGAATCAGATTTGTATCAGCATGTCGTCTACAATTTTAGAGAAGACTCGATTTCTTCAGGAGGACATTGAGAAGTATGAAAAGGCCATTGAAGCTGAACTCGATGTCCAACCTAAGACAGTGAGTGTCAAAGTGGAGCCTTTGAGTCCTAGCAGCGTTCAAAGATGCAGCAGCAACATGACATAAACAAATTCCTCGATGCTATTCAAAAGGATGCTGGTGAGGCGTTGACTCTTTATGCCGATAAGAAGTGATTTGATAGCAGTTTTTAATGACTCTGTAGAGCTCGCGAAGCTGAAATCGACTCCATGTCCAAAGGCGACGTATTCAAATCGTTTTATGCCCGATTAGAGGAGATTCAGACATACCATAAGAAGTTCCCGGATTTGGTGGAAAAACCAGTAAGAATAGGTTGTTGGTTGTGATAGATAGATCACGATCGAGCCTGCCAACATCGAAGATGTATTTACTGGAGAAGAATACTATGGCAAATACGTAGACTTGCATGAAGAGTACGAGAAGTATGTCAATCTACCTCACATCTACCGTGTTGATTATATTACCTATTTGGGTTCATTCTACAATTTCAAGGACATCGGGATGGATACAAAGATGACTTCTGTAGATGTGATTGATAGTCTTAATTATAGGCGTATTCAGATTACTTAACTTCTCTTTTGGATTATCTCACTTCTTTTTATCACCGTTCGCAACCACTATTCGATGTCGATGGTTTGATCCAGGAGATTCGTGATGAATTCGAAAAGAAGTGGGAGAGTGGTAATATCGAAGGCTGGAGTCTTCGTCAGACGGTAGAGAATGAGATTGAGGAAGCCAAGAAGAAGGCGGAGGCGGAAATAGCGGCCAGGAAGAAAGCGCAGGCTGAGAATATCAATGATATTGATGATGATGATGACAGAACACAACAAGAGGTTACAGAAATACCTGACTTCTCATCCATTGAATCCATCGAGAAGATGGGTATGGAGAAATTGAAGGAGATTCTCCAGAGCATGGGAGCGAAGTGCGGGTACGTCATAATGATGAGCATTAATTAAAGAGGATCGTTACACCAGAGAGCAGAGCGCTTATTCACAATTCTCAATACCAAAACAACAGAGATACCTTTGAATTTGCTGAAAGGAGGAAAGAAGAAACAGAATGCTTCTATGGAAATGTTACGACCCACAATAGAGCGAGAATATTTGATCACTCAGTTGTGTCATGAGATGCGAGACATTCTGGATACGACACTGGCTTTCAATGAGAAGAAGGCAATCCAATCATATGACGAACGTGTGAAGGATGAGATGGATATTGAAGCAGGCGCAGTTGAATCTGAGTCGTCATCAAGTGAGGATGAAGAAGGCGAGAAGCCCATCTACAATCCATTGAATTTGCCTTTGGGATGGGATGGTAAACCAATTCCTTATTGGCTTTACAAGTTGTACGGATTGGATGAAGAGTATAAGTGTGAAATATGTGGAAACTACAGTTATTGGGGTCGACGTGCGTTTGATAATCATTTCCAGGAATGGAGACATCACAATGGAATGCGCTGCTTAGGAATTCCCAATACGAAGCATTTCCATGATATCACCAAGATTGAAGATGCAAAGAATTGTAAGTGAGAGTAGATTGATTGAACTATAGTGTATGCAAAGATTAAGGATCAGCTGAAGAGTGAGGATTGGTCCTTAGATGAAGAAGAGTTTGAAGATGCAGATGGAAATGTGTTGTCGAAGAAGATGTACAATGATCTAGTGAGACAGGGTCTGATTTGAAGTGTTTGTAAGAAACACGAGAAAAACGTTCATCATTTGAGATTAGTTTGTAGGAAATCCAGATCATTCCACCTAGAGTGACGAAGATAATGAGAAGAAGGATGATCATCACCAAATCATCATGCCAATCTAGTATGAAAACTACCATCCAAAATCAACCCCAGACGTGTTCTTTAATCTGTTGTTTCTGCTCTTCTTTGATTTCTTTTTCAACGAGAGACTGCATATCAGGAACTACCTCTTCAGGCATAGCTTCAATGACTAGAAATGAGTATATATGATAGCAAGTAACAATCTTTCAGTCGTTCTGAATGAATCACCGAAATGGGTTTCAAACCATACTTGATACCCACAATAGCAAAGCGGAGTATAGCATTTACAACTTGTTTTCTCTACTTGTTATCCCCTACCTAGAGAAGTACATCCCCATTCTCAAACATTGAAGCACTCATACAGTCGTTCTTGTTGATCCCCATTTCTTGACATGCCTGAGCAAAAATGGCAACATTGTCTTTAGCATAGAAAGACGTTTTCTCTATTCCTTACACAGACATTTGTATCAAATACCAGCATTCTCGTGGAACTTGCGAAGAGTGACATTTGGAAGACAATCTCGTACAACTCGACATAGGATCTTAGTAACACCATTCTCCAAACTTATACAGTTCCATCTCGTAGTGAATCAACAAGATTGGCATCCACTTCCTCTCCCACTAAACCAGATAGCCAAGCCGCTATTTCTCTGCTCAGAAACTATACATTATCTCTGAGAATAGGGAAAACGTCATATTCCTCTTCAACAAACTTGATGCGGTCTTCGGACATTGAACGACTTCGTCCACTATCTGTTTTGAAGAGACGTCCTGTCGAAGTAGCCGGTGTATGAATTGGATTATCCATTAGAATTGAAGTGAACAGAGTTGGGTGTACGTTCAAACAGTATACAAAAACCAAAGAGTTAGAAAAAAAGTTCAATGTTGTTACACAAAGCAGAGATACTGAATGACCCCACAATGCAAATCAGGATTCAATCTGACTCGTTCCAAAGAGGATCTTGAGCTTCTTTTCAACAGGTAGCGTTTGTGGATACGAAATCATCTGGTAGGGGCGGAAAGAGAAAGAAAAGTTACTATTCCTAATTCCAGTACGATTCTGGAGCGGATGTACCTCCTTACAACATTGTTTCTGTTGATATCTGGAAGCGAACGCTGCCATAGCATCATAGTACACATTACTAACAATCGCCACTTCATGAGCTGTAAACTTGATGGCTCTGAAGGCGACTTCTTCGGCTGATCCTAATGGGAAGAGTTTCGCTCGGAACCAGCAAGACCCATAATTG
>NW_014569416.1:0-28691 GCF_000743755.1 Blastocystis sp. subtype 4 | reverse complement strand
CTCGCTGTTACTACCATCTTCCAGTACTTTGAAATCTTCAAGAAGGAGAGAGAAGAGTTGGGATTCCTGGGATTCTAAGGGGTTGTGATTGTTTGTTGAAAAAGAAGGAGAGCGGTAGGATTTACTGGAAACTATGAACTTGTCCAGTAATTCAGTAGATTGATTCAGCATAATTATGGGGAATCTGAGGATTTTGCGGAACACAACAATTCAATATCTTACTCAATACTACATCATTATTGAGAATGTATCCAAAATCTTTGAGCGTACCCCTAGTCGACAATTTTGTGACAGTTTAGAATGGTACTAGTGAGAGTTTATTTGTACCGAACATACCTCAGCAAATCAGTTCCAAATATATACTGAAGAACGAACTTGGAAAGGGTGCTTACGGGACAGTATATTTAGGGGTGGATCGATTCACAGGTGAAGAGTTGGAGTTTTTTTCGGTTCTGATTGGTAGAGTTGCAGTCAAACGCATCAACGATGTATTTCGAACAAAAACAGATGCAAAGCGCACTCTTCGAGAGATCACAATTCTTCGCCAGTGCAACCATCCCAATATTGCAATATTAAAGTAGATGAGGATCTACTATCTCATTTCTAGAGATCTGATTGTTCCTCCAGATGAATTCACCTATCGCAATCTTTGGATTATTCAGGTTACTTTGAATCGATGTGGATAATACTCAGGAATACGGAGGATGGGATTTGTCGAAGATTGTGAAGAATCACCAACGCATCAACGGTTGGGGAGAGCGACATGTGAAATCCTTGTTGTATCAACTTCTATGTGGTCTACTCTATATGCAAAGTGGAAATTTGGTTCATCGAGACTTGAAACCTTCAAACATTTTGGTAAATGGCAAATGTGATGTGAAAATCATCGACTTTGGTCTAGCTCGTCAGATGAATCAACAGTACAAAGAAGCGAAGGAAACCAGAGTAAGAGAATAATGCGTGATTAAGAAGCAGATGGATGTCGAAGGAGCCGGTGTTTTAGGAGAGAAACCATCGATGGAACGTCAGCTGACGCAACATGTGGTAACTCGCTGGTACCGTGCTCCCGAGCTGATTCTCCTCCAGGAATACTATAACGCTGCTATCGATATGTGGTCAGTTGGCTGTATCTTTGCTGAGTTGCTACAGACTCTGGATCCGGGGAAGCGACCTCAACCTCTTTTCCCCGGGAAATCATGCTTTCCTCTAAGTGCGAAGCGAAACGAGAAGCATCACATTGAGCGTTTTGGTGAAGAGTTTCGTGCTGAAACACATCAATTAATGAAGATTTTCGAAGTGATTGGAACCCCTTCAAGGTAAGAGATGGAGATAGGACAATGAATGTAGAGAAGACATTGTGGGTCTCGATGATGGTCCCATGAAAGACGTAAGTGCGAGGAATTGAATTGAGACATAGTATCTCTTAGATCTGGATCCAATTGAACCAGCTGATTTCCACGATTTGTTTGATTATGCATCAGAAGATGCAATTTCCCTTCTCCAGCGAATGCTTGTTTTCAGTAGAAGTGGAGAGATTCATGATATCTAGATCCAAGTAAACGCATCACGGTGAAGGAGGCACTGGAATCTGAGTTCCTTCAGTCAGTACGTAGACCAGAAATGGAGATTTTAGCCACCACAAGAATGGTATTTCCCTTCGAGTACTCGTCTGTAAACGATGACAGTGAGAAGCTTCGATTGCGACGTCTTATTTATCAGGAAGCGATGCAGTTCCAGTAAGTGTATTGATAGGATATTAGCAATAGTGAGAAGGTAATGGCATCTGCTCCTGAAAATCGAGGTCGTCAGCGCAGTTATACTGTTGGCTCTATTTCGAAGGAGCGTTCTCGAGAGACGCGATACCCGTTAGGTCAAAGTTGTGGATTGGTGTTGCTTTGATGTGCAGACATTAACATTGAAGATAAGAAGAACTGTTCTGTTATGTAACATACATGAAAGATCTTGCGTTTGTTGCCTAGACTGTTTGTTTGTTGTTGAAATCCAATGCGAATCAAAACCACGGTTCTTTCGATTTAGTTGAAATCACTCAAACTGGTTTTGAATCGCTTTAAACTACGATGTATGTTGGGAATCCGTAGTCACTTACTAGTAGGAATACCGAGAATGGAACTGAAAGAAGTGAGGAGGAAGAGTTCGCGAAGGGTCCTCTATCGATTCTATATCAAGCAGTAAAGAATAATACACAGGTTTGCGGAGTAATAGAGAGATTGAATCACTAGGTGTTGATTAACGTTCGTAACAACCACAAGTTGCTTTGCCATGTGAAGGCATTTGATAGACATTGTAATATGTGTGTTATGATGGTTCTTTTTGATGAAATAGGATTCTTGAGAATGTAAAGGAAATCTGGACTGAAGTTCCTAAATCGGGTAAAGGAAAGAAGAAGGCTAGAGTGGTGAACAAGGATCGATTCATTCCTAAGGTAGGGAAGGTGTTGTCATTTTTGAGCCCTAGTTATTCCTACGAGGTGATAGCGTTGTAGTTGTATGCAGCAACTTCAATACAAAAGCCTAATATACCCTGTTTGGAAAGAAACACATGTAAACGACAAGTGACTTTTGAACCCATCCTTGAGTTGATGATGTTTTTTCGTCGATGATCTCTCCATAATAGTAATCGTCATTCTCCATTGTGATGGAGAGCCGTTGATTCTGTTTTACAGAGAGCTGATATGGGCAGTCACTATCCCAGCTGGTACAAACGCGCTTTATTATTGGCTCTTCATAGGTTTGATAGTCTACTTCCTCCACAGATTCACACAATCGAATTGGTACTTTGATGTCCCGTTCTCCATTATATTCAACCAAATAGAACTGAGACTTGGAGTCTGGTACTGTCTCTACAACCAACACAGCTCCTTCAGGCAAGTGAATACTTGTCAAACCTACCATAGGTTTTGTACAAGTGGCAGTATAATCTTCCTGTAAAACAACTGTAAAAACATCCTCAGTACGCTAGAAATGAAAATACCCTCATCATATGTACCTCAGTTGCTCGTAATGTTACACTATACTTCAGAAGGTCCCAGATGAATGTAGTTGGATCCATATCCTCCTTGTTGACTGTTATTTTCATAGGGAGTTGAACAAAGGGACAATTCTGGATATCCGTGACTAGCATCTGAATTCGATCACCAAGTTTCAGGGTATAGTGATGTACTGCATTCATAGAATCGCGGACGGAAATCCGAACTTGCATCTGAAGAGGTTGATTCATGATCAATTGGGAATAGTTGTCTTCTGTAAGATCTGTTCCAAAGGAATCTACAAACCACAAGTATTGCTCCGCTATTTCCGTGAAATCCTAAAGTTGAGGCAAAGGAGGAGTGAATACGCTAAAATAATTCTTTATGGACTCCAGACTGAAATCAGAGGGAAGATGATATTGCACATAATAATCGGCTGTGACGAAAACTGTGATGGAAAAGGACTCCAGTTCTTTCTACGCATAATATGATAGAAACTAAACGAACAGGGATTTGAGGTTTAGGATTTTCACGGATGAAAGACGTATCGGGTAAAACGGTAATCACACTTCCGAAATGAACATTATCTTTTGCAACACAGTATGGAGACAATAAAGCGCCATCCACGTTGAATTTTCCATATGTTACGAGATCTTCAACCGAAAAGGAGTGGATATCCTATCCTAAATCCGAACCCGAATAGTGTACCTTAAATGCAACACGGACGATATCAGAAAGTGACATATTTGGAGACACCATAACCATTCGAACCATAGATTCACAGCAAACACTACATCGAATTGGTTTCACACAAGTGAAATCCAACCAGACATTCAAATAAGCAGTACTTTGCTTTCCTTTCACGTAATCACGGATCACTCCTCCTTCTTCTGCCACAATCTGATTCTCTAGACTGAATTTTACAGACGAGGGGTTCAACCTGTACTTCTTCTAATCATCATTTATCGATTCTGTGTTTACTGCTAACTGTTTTCTCAGCCAATCAGTTGAAAATGATGGCAAACAAGGAATTTCAGTACAGATTCCTGCGTACGAGCACAGAAGTCTTATAATCATTGAGATAATCTGAATTGAATCCGGTTCCAGAAATAAGCTCCATTTTGGACAGGATTTAAATATAGCTTTTAAAGCCACTCACAATGAGTACTCCGCAACGAGATTCCGTTTCGGAATTGCTGAGTCGGTTATTTTCTCATTATGGCCAAGAAGGGAGAAATGATTCGCTGTTGCGCCTGAGTAATCGATTCTTAAGGACATTTGCAGATTCGCAGATTCGTAAGGATTGTGAATGAACTGATAAATGAAGCGGACGAAAAGAGCGTGATTTCTGCAATTCGAGGGATTTGTCGACAGCATGTGATTGACGGAAACGATAATCTCGAAAAGTTCGATTCTTTGTATTCTAAACTAACGATGTCGCGTGAAACCAACCCACAAACTCGATTGTGATTCTAGTGTTTGCGAGTCATTTATAGATGGATGTTGTATCTCTTAATGACACTCCATTATCAGAATAAATCAATCTCTCTCTCGTCGTTCTCAATTCCAAAACTTCCTTCACAACCATCTCATTCAGTATGTTTTGAAAGGAATTTATGACGAATAGACTCCAAAGAAGATTGCAGAAGAGACAGTAGAGACTCATGTAAAGGAAACAACACAGCCAGTATCTGTATGTTTTCTTCCAATTATTTATAACTAGATTGCAGAGCCGCTCTTGATTCGAGAACTCATTGTTTCCTTCCAAGGCATTGATTCAACTTATTTCATTTACAAGTTGGTTGTGTCTATATACAATCAGAATTAGCAAAGATAGTTCACTATTTGAAGTATCCTCCTCATTATCTCTTCCAATTCACATATTTAATACAGTTCTTCATTTACTGCAACTCGGTTCATTATACAAACGAATTCGATCGTAACAACAAACCTTTCTCATTCTGTGTAGATTGATGGATCAAACCAAGTCTGAGGAACATGGAATCATTCGGAATAGCGTTAATGACAATGTGAACAAACAACTCTACCAATACTACCGATTTGTCATTTCACTCGAAGAAACCAATAGTCAATCTGTAAATTCAGAACCACTCACATTACAGAAATTGTCCTTTTATATACTCGTATCAATGATAGGCTCTTTCAATGTGAATCACCACTTCGTCGTCTCACCTTCCTTTACAATGTTCTCTGTTGTTCCATCAATCTCCGTGGAGGAGCCTTAGCCTCTTCCATTTACAATTTTGTAGGTTTCGCGAGAATGTGTGATGTAGACAAATCACGGGAATCGGGAATATCGAGATTTGTCTTTGTCTCTACTTGAAGACATTAATCGATTCATTCTGAAGCAGGCTTGGGAATGGGCAGTGAATGGTCGATTGTTGGATATTCATGCTGAGTTCTTTGTTGAAATTGTGTTACCTGCTGGAGCTTTGAAAGCTGATGGAAGTAGGAATATGTCGCTGTACCTCAATTCTAGCTTATTCTGAGAATTACAATCGATGGACAGAAACGTAGGGTTTTTCTGTCATTTCCAAGAATAGTTACCATTTCCGTCATCGTATGATTCCAAGCTTTTTTCCACCTCGTTTCGTGGATCAGATCTTCGATTGTGGGAAGTCTGTTCACTTCATCAGAGATGCTCTCCAAGATCACAAGGTGAGAATATAATGAAGATGTGAGTATAGTGGTTAGTACGAGGATCTGACGTTCATATCCTGGATTCATGTTCATTGGAGAATGTAATAATGGGATTGTGAATTGACTGTAGTATAAGGAATTTGAGATATTTCTCTCATCAGTAAGTGAACAAGCACAGAGGCATATTATTGAAGTATACGATTCAACATACCACTTACAAGCCATGTTACGATTGCTTCATCATTTCTATTTGATGGGAGCAGGAGACTTCTATTTGGAGTTTATTTCTCGAGTTGATTATGGATTGTTACACTCGCCAGCAGAGATATCTGATGGCTGGCTTCAGGATGAGTTTAATCACTGTGTACACAATACCTCTCTATCTGCTTCCTATTCATTTATCTCCCAACATGTTCGATTGCGACGTGTGAGAGCTCTTACTGCATTGGATATGTGGAAACAACCATTCTTTAATATCGAATGTGAACCCAATCTAAACGTCCTCTTTGGACCTGCTGTAATGACAAAATATGAACTTATTTTCACCACTTTGATGACCTTAAAAACCCAGTCACTTGGAATGGAACGATTGTGGATGGAGCATTGTTCTTTGGGACAAGAATTAGATACACTGAAAGATCCGGAAATCAAACGGTCGTTACGACCTGCAATGGACCGTTTTAATTTATTGCGTGTCAAAATCCAGAGTTTTTTGGTCACGTTACAAAACTTCTATTTCTTACATGTGATTGATAAATTGTTTGACAACCTTATTTCCAAATTGCATAGTGTGGATCGATTTGATTCCATTTTGAAACTTCATGAACAATACATGAACGATTTATGTCGTTTCTTCTTCATCTCGAGTGGAGATATGGGAATTAAACAATGTATTAATGAGTTGTTGGACTGTTCGAAACGATTTGTTGGTCTTCAGGTTCTTGCTGAATTCTGACTTAATGCATAGAGTCCATTCTTTGACGCTATTAATCTCTTGCTAGATAAATACAATGTTGATGGTTGAGGGATGGGTGAACTGTAGAATGGAGAAAGCGTTACACTGGAATTGGACGATATTCTGAATCATAAATGTAATGGAGTAGACGAATTGATGGCTGTATGATTGGTAGGTTGCCGTACTGAACGAGGAATTTACTCAGAAGATGCAGCAACTAATTGTGAAGTTACGAAATCCACCTAAAGGGTTGAAATGAATGACAGTATTCATTTGTAGGTATGCAGACTTTGTAACGATTGCCAGTCAGCTGGATTTCAATTACTATTATACCGAAATGTAAATATTGGATTATGTTTGTTCGTATCATTCTTTTGAGAATATGTAAAACAACAGAGGATTCGATATTTCTTGGATGATCTGATCATGGGATATAGAAAAGGGATAGATTTGCTGATTGACAAAATGAACCACTCGACCAAGGAAGTGTACGAAATAACAGAAGAGATTACGGAGATTAAAGAAAAGAGGGAACAACCAGCGCCACTCGCCATTCCTTCAGTTGTTCCTGTTAGTGCTCCTCCTCTTCCTCCTCGTCCTTTATGTTGTTCTGATTCCGTTTCTTCTCTCCCACCCCCTCCAGTTCCCCAAGCATATCCAGTTGTTGTGCCTCCGGTACTCTATGGTCCTGGAATTCCTGCAACGCAAATGGTTCAGCCTGCATACCCCATACAACAGTCCAATGGAGTGTACAGCAATAGTGTTACAACAAATTACTCCTACTCTGCTACTGTAGAGTTGTATACTATGTCCAACTGTAGACAAATACTATTCCATGTCCAAAATGCGGTTGTATGGTTCAATCGATTGCTGGAAAGAAGTATATTCGGTGTCGATGTGGGAAAGTAGTACAGGTATTTTCGTTTCATCCTTCTAGAAGATAAAAGTATCGTCTATCAAGAAGCATCACAAGCATTCGAGTTCAAGCTCAAGCTCAAGTTCAAGCTCCAGCTCTAGCTCCAGTTCGGACTGTGGAAAAAAGAAGAAACATAAGCTCATCAAGAATGATACCGTTAGAACAGGGTTTCTACGTTCATAATCGTTATGAAATCTAGAATGGCAATTGCAGGTGCAACAGCCATTTCGTCCGTAGTCAGCAACTCCATTTGGCACCTATTCCACTAGTAATTAACCAACTGGTCATTCTCTGTTTGTTACTCATTATGTGCCCGTCTCACTGGGAAAGTGCCGCCATAATGTGGAGGGAAGTATGCCGCTAAGAACAAAACCTTAGATTCCTTTTGGATGATAGTGGATTCTTGCTCAAAAGAAGAGTCATCTAGATGGAACAACAACTTAGTCAAGGGAACAAGAATCAGCGTTCTGGAGGAGCAGTTCTGGATACTCCAGTAATTTCCTTTTCGCAAGACTTTCGTTTGACTCAATCGCAAGAATTGATGGATACTGCAAAACTAGCGGAGATGCTAACGACGTTTCCCAACCTATCTCAGGGAGATCGACTCCCTTCAGAACGATTTCCCAGTGTGATCCTCAATCGTCACGATAGTTTTCAGTTTCATTCACAGGAATTCTCGAGTAGTCAAACACCGTAATGTTACGGAATGGGTGTAATTCGTAGAGAACGGCCTAGAGAAGACAGTACGGCTCCGATGGAACGGTCTGATTCCTTGGCAAACGGCTTGTTGCAACCTCTTTGCATGCCATCTAGTCAGCCACAAGATTCAGTAGAACCAACAGAGGAAATTGCGTACAAATGCATGTGAAGACTGAAAAGTAGGAAGACACAAGAGTTGGATCTGCCTGGAAATGTATCAGTAGCCTCAGGAAAGCATTCTGACAAGAAGCGAACCAAGGTGAAGAGTCCAGTGACAAAGAAGAATCGCAAGGTGATTATTGAGTTGTTACCAGTTAATTTGATTGATTAATATAAACTGTAGAGCGTTAAAAGTATTCCTAATATCCGAATCAAACGAATGCAGAGAAGACGACATGATCGGATGACCTTTTGCTTCCGTCTTTGATATACTATTAATCGTTTATGTATCATAAAGTGTTTGTTTTTCAGATTCTGTTTGTAAGATGGTGAAAGTGAAGTTGAAAGAAGATGTTGAGTTATAGGCTTTGTTCTGCGGAGATATTGAAGGCCATCTTCAAGAAGCCATGGATCGAGTTCGCAAGGTAAATGGAAGCAAGGCCGGACCGTTTGATGTCTTATTCTGTATTGGACGATTCCTAGATGAGAACAATAGTATCCCTCTAAGTATCTAATGGATAGATCATTGTTATCTCTAGATATAGACTTTCCTATTCCTACGTATGTGGTTCTGAAAGACGAGACGCTTTCACCCGAGCTTAAGGATCATTTCGCTGGAATGACAAATGTTACGATTGTTACGGATGTAGACTATATTCAATTCAAAGATTTGATCGTTTGAAATGTCATTTCCTCTAACTAATAGGTTCTTTGTATTCCAGGAGTTTATGACCCAGAACATTATTTGGATGAGGCTCACATCTCTTCAGCATATTATCGCAAATCACAAATTGATCGAGTTCTTGCTACGATTCCTCAAACAGGTGTTGATTTTGTTCTTTCCGCTGAATGGAGTTATGGGTAATCAATCCATGTATCTCATTATTGTAGGATGCTCCATCATCTCGATTCGACTCGTTTCCCAACAATTCCTGATTGCACCACAGTAGGTTCTCCAATCATCAGTTCTGTATTAAAAACAGTCTGTCCACGATACCATTTCGCTGGTTCGCTGGTACAAGTAGAATTGTTGAATGACTTGCTAGAACACCTTTTACGAGCGTCTACCATATCGAAATCCGGATGATACCATTTCTCGTATTGTTTGCTTGGGACCTGTGAAGGCTGGTGGTGATAAGAGTCGAAAATGGATTCACGCTCTGAATGTGACACCTCGAAATCAAGTAAAAACAGACAAAAATGATAATGGGTAGATGAAACGGGAAGACTTGTGTTCAATTGACGTTTTCTTTACACCTTCACCTTTTGAGACCCTTAAGCGAGGGCAAAACGAAACTGAAGATCGTCAGAAGCGTATGCGCAGTCAGGACGAGAATCCCAATTATCGCTTCGATCTTCAGCGTAATAATACGTGTTGGTTTTGTCTTGCTGCTCCAAATGTTGAGAAGCAGCTAATTGTCAGGTTAAGTTCAATATGGGAGGAATCACATGTAGCGTGAGTGAAGGCGCCTATTTAGCAGTGCCGAAAGGACAACTCTGTCCGAACCATTTGTTGGTGATTCCAGTAGTGCATCGTCAATCATCACTGCAATTGCCTCCTGAAGCTCTAGAAGATGTTGAACGCTTTAAGAGGGCTCTTGTAAAGTAGAGCTAGATGTCGAATACTGATGAATAGGATGTTCCATGATCAAGGAAAGGCTGTTCTTCTATGGGAGAGGAATCTCACAACTCGTAATCCTGTTCACTGTCACATTCAAATTCTTCCTTTCGATGCATCTAAAGGTACTCTTGCTTGATTCCGTCTCATTGACAGCTCCTGTTGTGAAGTTAGTTTTAGATGCAGCTGCTACGCAGAGAGGCTTCCGTTTTAGCGATATTCCTGAGAACCAATCATTGCGAGAATTTGCTGGCGAAGATGATTATCTGTATGCCGAAGTGTATGGAGTGGGAGAAGATCAGCCCAAGCGGATAGGGTATGTAGTGCGAGAACGCCGTCCCAATATGCAATTCTTCCACCAGGCCGTTGGTTCGTTGTTGGAAGCCGAGAATGTGGGAGAAGATTGGAAGTCACTCCAGAAGTCTCCAGAAGAAGAAGCTAAAGTTACAGAAAAGGTTCGAGAGTTGTTTAAACCGTATGACTTTACATTGACGCGAAATGAGTTCATTGTTTCTTATTCAACCAAGTTCGTTCCTACAAATGGAAGAAGAGCACGATGAAGAGGATTTTAAATACTGTCCTCCTAAGAAAGAAGAACTCTTCTCAATCATGCAGTCACTGTCTCCAATTCTTGGTTCTGACTTTCTCCTCTTTGATTCAGACGGATTGGAATATGTTGCAAGCGGGATTACGGAACCCATTCCTACTGGCATTCCGAGTTTTGTATATCGATTGTTTATTCCATTATCTGTAGCCATTTCTCGATGCCTGTAATACTCTTGAGCTTGTGGGACGAGCTGGATCTGCGAAGAGCATGGTGGCTACTTGTGTCATTTGATGATCCTAGATTGCTTATTTCATTCTTGCTCATGTTGTTGCACCTCGGTCTGTTGGTGGATTGGAAAGTCCTGCCGTCATTTTCGATTTAGATCGCAAGTTGGACTTGGGAAATTTGGTAAAGTCAATCTCTCTGCTTCTCCTTTCTATTGAAGTATCTGAGGAACGATCCAAAACTCTTCTTCAATCGGTGGAGCGAATTCTTGTCTACCAGCCTGTAGACCTTCTTCACTTTTCTCTTCTTGCTCATTCAATTTGTTCCAATACGGACAGTATTTCTATTGTTTCTTTGTTACGTAGATCCACCTCGTCTTATTCTTCTGGATTCGCTAAGTGCTTTCCTATTCGATATTTCAGATCCAATTTCAGCATATTCTTCATCCTTTCAAATCGCAATGAAAGCATTATCTAGATTCATACGAGAGAAGAAAGCTTCGTTAATCGTTGTAGCTCCAGGTTAGATCTTTCAAGAGTTGTTACATGTAGAAACTTTACACAAATCCTCTTCATATTATTATCCTCCAAAGGCTTGGGGTATTCATCTGGATCATCGGTTGTATTGTTCTAAAATTCGACAAGAAGAACCAACAGATCCGAATTGTTCAAGATTTCGTATAACAGATATAGTAAACCGAGATAAACGAAGTGTATTCTGTGTATCAACTGTAGATTTGAGTTTTAGTAGCGAATAAACATGTTTGTTACCCCACATGATGTAGTACACACAAGACTGATTCACACTTCCGTTTCTTCTTATCAACCTTCGGACCATCCTCCTTCCATCGAATAGATACTCCATGATTATCAGCAATCATCCTAGGAATCGTACTCCAGCTAAACCGAACGAAAGTTGGAAATCCAAACACTTTATGCATCGACTCTGAAAGAAACTTCTTTGTGACTGGATCTATCTCTGAATCGATTCAATCACACAAACCTGAGGGATATCCAGATCCTTGAGGACCGAAATCTCGATCTCTCATAAACGTCTCTTCCCATTGATGATTAGCAATAATTGCATCTCGATGTGTCTAGAATCAATCATGGAATGAACAAAATACCTTTGCTACAATACTCGCTGCTGAAACGCATTTGAACAGGGCATCTGCTTTTTTACTCACTTTGAATTTAATTGGAGTGAAGCTGAAGGTAGACTGCAATTTGCTTTCATACTTGCTTGGATCACCCACTGTATCTATATACACTTCAGAAACCTTGATATTCATTCTCAGTAATTCACGAATCATATCCATTGCAGCTTTATGAGATATCTCGTTCAAATTGAAAGGAACACTAGACATCACCCAGACCATACAGCCTCACGTTTGGAGCATATTTGCCGATATCTCTTTGGGAGAAATAGTACGAATCACATATCCAATCGAATCCTTGGCATCGATGGAATCCAAAAGATGATCCCGTTGGACGGCTGTAAGCTGTTTGGAATCTACACATCAGAAACAACATCAAAGTCCACCATTAAACCCCATTTTGGAAATCTCTTCATTTTTTGACTTTACCCAATATGCAGCTGAATATACCATAGGTCCTAAATAACAGATAAACATAAATACTACCCATTACAGGTCCACGTCCTGCTTCATCAATTCCAACAATCACATCTTCTGATAGACATTCGTCAGGAATCCGACTTCTTTCTATTGTCTGATTCCAAAGACTGGATTTCAATTCCATTCTTTTGAATACCTGTAGTTCATAGAATGAAATTATTGGAATCAATGGTAATTATGAAAGTGTATTTATACTCCTATCTTGATTCTCTCTAAATCGAACAAAGAACTCAAATCCACCCTAATATCAAACAATTCTCAGGACTCTCTTCTGCATCACAATAGCTCACCATTTTCACATGAAACCGTTCTGATCGCTGTTCACGATCCAAAATTGCATTCATATGAGTCCTTATATATTCACATCGACAATAATCGATTATCCGTTTACTCATCCTACCCAACTCAGGATCCATTCTAATCATCAAACGAACAAGAGACTGTAACGGAATATACTCAATTTTCACTGAATTGAACGTTAACGTGTCCTCATTTCCAATCTTCTTTAGAACATCCTCTCGCTGTTCTTTCTCCCCCGAAGAATGATTCTTATTCTATCTGTTATCAATCATACCAACCACAACTAAATTCGTGGCCCAACTTGTCAATCGACGAAGATAATCCCACTCTCCTTCCGTAAACCCCTATAATCAACATTCCTATAAATACTCACTAGATCCAGATATGTATCACAACCAGCAAAACTGTGCCACTGACAACGATGATGACAACAAGTAGCAATACAAAGGCCTACTCCTTCTAAATCCTCTTTCACAGAGTTAAGGAAACATCGAATAGTATAATCTGTAGCAACTCCACACAAATGCTTTGCAATCCCCACAATCCTCCGATTGTCCTTATCACCAAAGATTGGCACTTTTTTCAGATCGATATCACGAATATTGCCTGTGATACGTAAGAAATTCGATCCCTTGTGACGAAGCCAGCGATCTGCTTTAAATCGAACCGGACTCATATCGATGAGAAGATATTTGCCCTGAGAAGTGGCTTGTGGATACGAAGAATCAGTAGGCAAATATCCATTTAAACAGTAATCAACACCCAAACTGAGCATTCCTCGACCTGCTCCAAATTCAATATATACTGGATCCTTAGAGATCATCCCTCTGTAATGAGCAAGATAAACAAGAAGTACTGTTCTTGCATGTTGCTGATCATACTCACTTGTTGATAGAGATGACGAAGCGACTCTTTTGTTGCTCCTCGATCTGATTTATCGGCAATGAAAGCATCAAACGATGAGGGGCGCAGAATATGAGTTTCAATCCCATTTGAAAAGAGCGAAGAATACACTTTCCGAATCTTCTGTTCCAAGTTGTGCTCAAACTGCTCTTTCTACATCAAATTCAATGATTGCACTCACTTGAGCAGGTGAATCAAACGAAACCACTTCATGAATGGTAGCATCTCCTTGATTAAAATTGGGGACAAAATAGGGACAACTCGTCACTTCTTCATTCTGTTTGGATTTGTTGCATATTTTGATATGCTTCGCCAATTTATCCTCATATACAGTGTGTGAAGGATCAATAGGACATACTACACGTCGACGAGATTGGCTTTCCGCATTTCCGTCCAGATGAACATGATTAATACAGTACTTGCTCCCAGGTACACGTTCTCCTGAACAGAAACGAGAACGATTTGGAACCCATACAATACATTTAGGCCATTTCGATTCATCTCGCATATTTGCTCCCATTTGTAACTTCTGGAGTTTCTTTTCCAGTCTAAAGTCAAATTCAAGAGACAGAATCACTTTCGCTTCTTTCGTTCCTCTTGGAGCATCTTCTTTTCTTGTGTCGAATGTTCCATTGGAAAACCCCGCTGTTCTGAATTCATTTCTGTTTGTTATTCGTATTACGCAACGGATGGTGTATAAAATGTGGATTAGCAATCAGATACAATAAAATGTGTGATGCGTTGCATTTGGATACTTCATTGCTAGAGTCATTTCTTTCCCATTCCAAAGCGTCCATTCAACAATACTATTCTCGGGCAGGAATAATTTCCTAGAAAACTCTGACTGAAATGAAAGTATTGTTGCCTTGCGCAAGAAGATTTCCAAGAAAATTCTCTGAATGACCAGGTCTGTTGTAAACATGGTCATTTTATCTTTTAGCACTGTCACTGAATTGAAAATGTTCAATAATGACTATTCTATTTATGACAATGAGTTGTATAATACCATGAGTCCAACTATCAGCTGGGATCAATTCGATAGTGCTCTAACGGATATCTATTTCGAGTCAAATTATAATTATTCCTTTGAATCTGATTCTACTTATGAAGAAGACAGATCCCCAGATAATAGTTACCCAGTATATCAGTCCTTGTCTCGCAGAAACTCAGGTAACGTCAATTTGATCTTCAGAATGAGTCTTCCTGACTCAATGAGTCCATATGAACCGTCCTTGGATACTCTCAATCGACAACTGAGCCTCAATTCTCAGAAACCAGATGATTCTGAGTCCAAAGAAATCATTCCTGAGTCCGAGATCATTACAGACCAATCCTCAAAGGAAGACAATGTAGTTGAAACCAAAGAATCTCAGTCCAACCAGAGTACAGACGACAGTGACGCTGAGTGGACACTGCCAGCTGATACTGATAGTGGTGCTGACATGTTCACCTCCTCTCGAGCTTCTCCCAAGAAATGGAGTGCCGAAGAGTGTAATCGTTTGCAACATGCAGTGTCTCATTTGGGCGCTTCAATGCACTGGAATCAAGTGGCTTCCTATGTGGGCACACGATCGGTGAGTCAATGCATCAACAAATGGAAGAATGATATCTGCAAGGGAGGAAAGAAGCCTCGATGGACAGTAGAAGCAACAAACAGATTGCGAGAGTATATAAACCAGGGTCTATCCAACAAGGAAATCCAGCGCAGAATGCCTGAATACACCTACATTCAAATCTACCAGCAAACACGCAAACTCAATACCAATACAGCTCCATGGGAGGAGTGGGAGTATGATCTGTTGGTGAAACTGAAGACGACGGGATTGATGGGTGATACAGAAATCGGTCGTCGTCTCAACAATCGTCATCGAGATGCTGTAAAGAATGTATGGAGTCATCTGAAACGAGAGCGAAATCTCGAATAAGAATCGCATCCTTGCGCTGTACCCTATCTCTTGGGTTAATCCCAATTGTTCATGAAGTTGTTTCTTACAAACACACCAATACTAAACAACTCAAACATCCATCAATAGAACTCGTTTCATAGTATCAATATCAGTCTCTGTAACCAATACGTTGATGTTCTTCACACCACGCCATACAACACATCCCATCTCTTCAAACACACGTTGGAATCTAGGAAACTTAGCCGTTAACTCTTTCTTCGCCTCTTCATTCAATTCGAACACACAAGCTCCTGCTTCCAGCTCCTTCAATATTCCCTGCGTTGCTTCCGAAAAAGCTGTGATTTCTGCAGATATCTTCTGGGTTTCCAAAACCCGCTTGAAGTCCTCCAAACACACAGGTACAATTCGCTTAGTCATATGCTTCCGAATCACCGATACACCTTCCTGACAGATACGATACGCACATTCACAAGTTCGACTGTTATATTCAAATAGCTTCAAACCAGTGTTTACCACCTTCAATTTCTTTGCTGATTGGGATGTCAAACACAGTCGATTAATTGTTGGATTCACATACAATAGAATATTATTACTCTCGCTTCGTGAGTAGATCAAATCCCATTCAAACTCATCATCAATACCATAGAATGACTTCAATGACTCTAAGCTATGAATTATGGAATGACAAAAATAGGACCATTTTCGGTTCCATGGTATCAATGTATCATATTTCCGATTGGCAGAAAAAGCTCTGAAAATGAAAAACCACTTAAACCCCATACCTCTGTTCTTCCTTCACAATCCCTACCAAGTCTCCCCCATCTATCTCTTCTTCCTCATTTTCCTCCTTCAAATTTGCCTCATCTTCAACAACCCCTTGGTCTTCTTCTACCATAGCAGAGGTCTCTTCTTTTGCTTCCTCTTCCTCCTTCTCTGCACGAGGAATTGGAGCCACCTTTTCCAACACACACACAAAGAAACCACCAGTATCTTGCATGTGCGGCAAGAATCGCATCGCTCTTTCTAGATGTTGTTCTCTCGCTTCCTGTTCCTCTGGAGCAAACATAGTCTCACGATACAATCGTTTCTGTTCCGCGGGAATCGACTCATAATTAGTATACACACCATTCTCCTGATCACACACCTTCCACTGATAGAGACCTGACGCTCGTTTCAGCGCAGGATACATAGTACTCACATCCACAATTCGCACAGCACCTCGACACCGTTTGAGAAGACTAAACACGACTGCTTCATCTTCAATGGGATTCAGAGAACAGGTGCTGTACACCAAACGACCTCCAACACGAAGGAGTTTCAGACCTCGCATTGTGATAGCCAGTTGAAGAGGATGCAAAGCCAGAGAATACTTGATATTCCACTTCTTCCATAATTCGGGGGCTTTTCTCTGATGTGAATAAAACGGACTATTCTTACCAAGGTACCATCTCCACTACAAGGAACATCACAAAGGATTCTATCAAAAGAACCACTCTGACAGACAGAATCATCTTTCACAGTCACTTCATCATCAAATCTACATCAACACAACATCTCACCACCTACCTCAAAAACGGATACTGTTGGCCCAAATGCGTTGTTACAATAATATTACTGCTCTTCAAATGACTGGTCTAGACATGAACAACCAATCTAACAACTACTTGATGAACAAGAAGATACGCACGTTTGCTGTCTGCATCATTAGCAACGACAATTCCATGGCCTTCACTTCGATGTACCTTTTCCAGAATCTGAAGGGTTTTGGATCCTGGTGCAGCACACATATCCAACACGATACTGTCAGGATGAACATCCAGGAACATTGGTGGAAGCATACTCACAGCCTCCTGACGACCAATATGACCCGAAAGATTCAAAGCAATCATGTATTGATGAAGTTCCTTGAATGCCTCAATCTTTCGCAGCTTCTTACGATGAATATCAATCTAGAGTTACAATACACATCCATTCCAACTTGCCATGCACCTTCATCTTCGTACCATTCAATTGGATGGACACATGAAATCTGTTGACCTTCATATTCCACTGTTCCCTCGAAATGATACTTAGTCTTGAGATTCTTCTTTATAATCTCATAATCCGGATCTGCCTCATTTATACGAAATGTTGTGGGAAGATCTGTCTTCTAGAACTCACCATGAAGAAAAAGGACTACCAAACACTCAATGAACTGAGTGAACTCTTCTTCGGGACAAATATGCTGCAGACGGTAATAATCTTCAAATAGCTTGCTTTCCCGAGGACAAGCATCCATCGTTCTCCATACATTCTCTCTTGGCTTCTTATTCTTTCTCCACTTGGGTTTTGGTCCTCCACGTCTCTTTGGCATTGCTTATGCTTCTTTGTGGTTTTTTTGAGAGTATGCGAGAAACGATTCAGAATCGTGATTCATTCTGATCCACGAGAAACATCGTAGAACCGTGTTCCTTCCATTTGAGAAACGCTCCTAAATACCATGATCAAACAAACAAATCAACTCTTTGTTTTATTCTTCTTTTTCAGTTTGGCAACATCCGATGCAAACCAAACACGTCTGGGCTGTCTTCGCGCTTTTGGACACAAACCCATCACGGATTTGTCTTCCTCTGTCTCGTTCAAATGCCGTAGGAAGTCTTGGTAAACGTCAAACATTGGGAAAATTCTAGTTTTACTAATGATGTTGAAGAATTCATTCCGGAAGGCTGACCTACACTAAATAGTGGTCATTTAAGCTTACGGAGGATGTGGAATATCAACAGAATAACCATTCACTAGCACTTCAAACCGATAGCCAACATACCGTAGATGTTCCAACCATTGTACCTTGTTAAATGCATAACCAACAAAAGATTCGTTAAATCGAGGCATTCCAGGGATCTTCTTCACAACTACATACGGTTCCTGAGTATCGGACTTCCAACAAGGGACAGGAATGGTCATACTCTGGGAGTAAAACCAGTCATTTGGATAGTAGTCATGCAACCACTCACGTGGTCGGAAGGTGTGACAACGTTTCTCAGCCAAACATGAACGCAACTCACCTTTGGTTTTAGGATAATATATTTTATAGAAACTAATACACTGCTCAAATGTAGAACAAGGAATCATTTTGATTTCATACGCAGGAACGATGATGGCGAGTTTCTCATCAGAAAGAAGTGAGTCTGGTAGGCTGCGGAGAGCATCATACGTTGATGCTATATGTCAAATACAATAATCCTTCTACGCGAGGGCCACACATCCATGTCTGAAATGTAGAAATGCGACGTTTGAACGGCATCAATGGCCTTATTCCGAAGAGCATTGACTGGGTACATTGATGCATTTTCCCGAATCACATATTGGATGTGGATGTTGTCTCTCAACTTTGTACTCTTCATCCTGGCCTTCAAATCACTAACATCTTCCTCAGGAATATAATAGATAATGGACATTGGACTAAGAGTAACACTTGCTCATTGCACAAACCCTTTCCAATAGGAGGCAATTTGAATCATAAAGTCCCATCGGTTCAATCTAGAAGGAATACAAGGAAAACAATCATACGTCGCTTGAGATACAAAAGTGATATCATACAGAGATGACCTTGGTTTCTCTGTAACTATTTCTGTAGTTGGATTTGTATCTAGAACTACTGGATTCGACTAAACATGAAACATGACAATCTTTCATATATTCACATTCCACCGCAACTTATTATGCAAGGCCAAATCATTCTTACATTTTAAAAGAAATCTACTTATCAATCCTCAGAATTAGTCCAACAATGATAAGATTAAAAAACACACAAAAGATATCACAGTTTTAATAAATGAAATCATTAATCATAAAGAAAAGAAACACTAAAAAGAAATGACATCATCATCTTGGATCAATCGAATCTGACTCTCGTTCACTTGTATATACAATTGTTTATCGATTTCGATTAAATCTGCATGATCAATAACAGAATCCCAT
Source organism: Blastocystis sp. subtype 4 (assembly GCF_000743755.1). Classification (NCBI taxonomy): domain Eukaryota; class Bigyra; order Opalinata; family Blastocystidae; genus Blastocystis; species Blastocystis sp. subtype 4. Next base: position 9,219 of record NW_014569416.1, on the reverse strand, counting down.
TCCACGGCAACAGATACGGCAAAGGAATCTTTGTGTATCCATGCTAGTAATATCCACGAATTCATTACTGCTACCCAATAACTCAATTTTGGTGTAATCGATGAGAAATCAAACGAACTCATTGGCTGTGCTGGATCCGCAATCCCTACCCCTTTTCCCTTCAAAAGGGCTTCTTTGAGTGTCCAAAAGAGGGAAAAGTAGATCATTTGTTGTTGCGGAGAAAGAGAGTTGAGTATTCGATACTCATTTGGATGCAATGCAGAACGCATCATCGATATATATTGACTTGAATGCACATCTTGACGAATATGGAGAATGTCTACACCAACATTTCTAGATTTACAGTCCCATTTTACTTCTTACAGAGAAGAAAAGCCTAACACAACGATTCCTGAGTGATGAGAGACACTGTAAACGACATTCGCTCGAGTTCCATGAATCTGCAAATTGAAGTCCAAGAGAACAATTACAACAAAATAAGGTCTTCCGTACTGCGTTTTACAAATTTCAGACTCATCTTGTGCGATCGATCGAAGCAGCCGATATTGGATCTGTTGAGATACAATTGCCATCTACAATCAACCCATTTCGTTGTATCCACTTTTTTGTCCTCCTCACGATAGTACCCAAGAAGTCGTTTCTTTGTACTCGGATCCAACTGCATTATTATATACACTTCTAAATAGCAACAGTATCCAAAAAGGCAAGAGTGGACGGATCACTGAGATTCACAATCGAACAATCATAGAAAGTAATCCTTATTTCTTTAGAAGTATTGTGCAACTGCATTTTCACCTTAGTAATCGTTTGAATGACTCTTCCAGAAGTTCTAATGGTGGCGGAAAAGCCATCAATTGCTGGTAGTATTTCATCGATTCTATCCAAAGGAACACATGAAACACGGGGAGGAAAGTTGCCAATCCACTACTTTGAAGGTGACTTTTTAGGTAAACGTGTTCTGTTCAAAGTAATGGAGTTGAGTGAACTTGACTAATAGGTGACATCTGTTGTGGGTCACGTTTTCAATCTTGACTTTGCTCCCGAGTACCAGAATTGGGAGAAAACCGACTGCATGGATTTATTTGGCGGAAAGACTATTCGGAAGGAAGCGAGTGGAGGAGTCATTCGTCACTTAAAGGATGTTGGAAAGAATGTGTATGCAGACATGGGTGTAGAATCATGGGTATAGAGATGCCATTGTATTATGGTTGGATTGTGATCGGGAAGGAGAGAATATCTGTTTTGAAGTCTTATCTTGTGTGAAGCCGGTCATGAAGAAACCAACTGGAAATGAAAAGCGTATCTATCGAGCTCGTTATTCTGCCATTACTGCTCCAGATATTCTCAAAGCAATGAAAACGCTATCAGATCCAAACGAAAATGAATCAAAGGCGGTAGAAGCACGCCAAGAACTCGATCTGAAAATTGGAGTTGCGTTCAGTCGCTTTCAAACACAGTTCTTCCGTAATAAGTACAGTGATCTTGATAGTACTGTCATATCATATGGACCTTGCCAAATACCAACACTTGGTTTCTGTGTTGATCGGTTTGATGTGATTCAGCATTTCAAGGGTGAAGTTGGGTTGGTGCTGGATTGTGAGTTTTAGAAATACTGGACACTCCAAGTGGCTGTCAAGAAGAACAATCGTGTGATTCCCGTGACATGGACTCGAGGTCGAATTTTCGATCAAGAAGTGTGTATTTTTGTCATTCTCATTATTTAGATATTTTTCATATTCCAGAAGAAACTTCAGTCAATACATCAGATGGAGGTGATTCAAGTGAAAGACACATCAGGTCGTCGTGTGCGACCTCAGCCTCTTAATACAGTTGATATGTTGAAGATCGCATCTCGGAGTCTTGGGATGGGTCCAAAGGAATGCATGGTATTTGCAGAGAGGTTGTACCTTAAGGGCTACATATCGTATCCTCGTACTGAATCCACTGCTTATCCTCAACACTACGATCTGTTGTATGAGTGCTGAGGAAGAATCAAGCGATAGAGGAGCTATAGAGAGACACCGATCCCATCCTGTCTGGGGAGGGTATGTGAATCAGTTGATACAAAATGGTATTAACCAACCTCGACAAGGAATAGATATGGGTGATCATCCTCCGATTACCCCAATGGCTAGTGTCGATTTGAATTCACTCTCTGGTGGTGAAGCTAGTCTATATGAACTGATCACTAAACATTTCTTGTCCACAGTCTCAGATGGTAGGGATATCCCTGGGTCTCAGTAAATAGACTGTCGATACACAAATACCCGTGTTCTACTGAAAGCAGGAGATGAATCATTCAATTATTCTTTCAAACGAGTCACAGTTCCAGGATTTACTGCTTTGTATCGTGGTTATGAAGAAGAAGAAGACGATGAAGAATCGAATTATTCTTCTATTGCTTTGGAGTTCAAAAAAGTACATAATTTGTGGCGTTGCTGAAATAGGGAGAAATTCTGGAAATCGATAAATGCGTAAGTAAAGAAGGTTTGACATCAGCTCCTGGTAGATACGAGAGAATGGATTGAGTAATAGGTTATTTGACAGAGAGTGAATTGATTGGATTGATGGAGAAGAACGGAATTGGTACGGATGCTTCAATTCCCGTTCATATTTCGAATATTGTTGAAAGGAATTATGTGACATTGGGTCCTAAGCGTATGATTGAAGATGAGAATGACATGAAGGTACTCTGATTCCAACAAAACTAGGAATCGTTCTGGTTCATGGTTATTACTATGTTGACACAGAACTTGTTCTTCCAACAGTTCGAAGCAATATTGAGAAGGAATGCACATTGATTGCTCAGGGGAAGGCAAAGAAAGAAGATGTTGTAGAACACTCATTGGATGTATTTAGATCAAAATTCGATTACTTCCGTTCTCATATTGGAGTGAGTGATGATAATCGAGATTCATTCGTAGATCATAGATTCGCTTTTTGAAGCTGAATTTTCATTACTCACAGAATCAGGTAAACCTTTATCACGATGTGGCATTTGTAAACATTACATGAAATATGTGAAGAATCCTCCTCCACGTCTATTCTGCTCTGAATGTAATGTTACTTACAATCTTCCATCGAATGGAACGATCAAATTGTATAAGGAATTGAAATGTCCTTTGGATGGATTTGATCTCCTATTGTTCTCATTAGGAAACTCTGAGAAGTTTGTAGGAACGACATATCCATTGTGTCCATTCTGTTATAATAATCCTCCGTTTGAAGAGTTGACACGGATGGGATGTAATCAATGTCTTCATCCTTCTTGTCGCTTCGGATTACTAGCAAATGGAGTGTGTCCGTAGGATAATGGAATTTGTTTTCTGTAGATGTCCAGCAGATGAGGAAACAAAATGCGAGGGAATGATGGTATTGGATTTGGAGAGTCGTCCCAATTGGAAGTTATGCTGCAATCAATGCAACAAGATTATTCGGTTTACAACGAGTATTCATGAGATTCAAGTATTGAAGAAGCGTTGTGAAGAGTGTGGATCTTCGTTAGTGAAAATCGATTTTAATAAGAAGGATACACCACTAGAGAGTGGTCAGACAGAATACTCGGGATGTCTTCTTTGTGATGAACTGTTGAGAGGAATGTTGGAAGTGCGTTCTGGAAGGAATAAACATGTCAGTTTGGTTCATCGAAGAGGTCGAGGAAGGGGAAGAGGACGTCGAGGAAGAGATCGAGGTCATGAGAAACGATCTGTTTTTGATGATATGTAATTGGTATGACGCGTTTGTTAAAAATCAAAGGAAGATAAACGACAACTAGTGATGAAGGGCTTCTTCATATCGATCTCCAATCACTTTACAAATTCGCTGGAAATTCTTCAGACCCTTGATCAGGGTTTGAGTGGCATTTTCTTCTATCAATCAACCACATAGCTAACAGCGACCTTTCGTTTGAATTCGAAGATGCATCTTAGCTTCCACTGGATGAGGAACCGAATAACCACAAAACTCCACTCCTTCCCTAAAACGGTGAAATTCTATCTTAATACATTACTGCTGCATAATAATTGTTCTCATCGGATTACCAAGTGTATGGCCTTCATTATAAAAGACAAATGTCCTTGCAGTCGTACTACCCACTCCCTATTCTCTCATTCACCCACTTTAGCTTTATACCAGTTCAACTTTGTGGTCACTGTAGCTCTTTTCTTCAGCCATCGTGCAAATGAACGATGTGGCAAGAACCACGGGAATTGTAAATTCCTACTACTTCCTTAATCATCTCTTTGCATGTAAAACACTTCATAATCAGTAGTTTGGTGCAGTGTGACTCTCGTGTTCATTGCAGCAGGATTCGTGTTTTTTACCCATCGTGTCATTATCACTCTTTCCATGAACTACGATTTTGCTTTGATATCAAATGTGAACAAGGATCTACAAGAGTTTCTGGAGAACCCGACAGAAGAGAAAAATATCACCCTTCTGTTCAACCCTCCTCCAGATAACCAATCTGTTTATATGTGTCTTGTGCAACGACGTTATGAAGGCTGGCTGAAAAGTGAATATATAGACCTATATCTGCAACTTGGCGGGTACAGAATGGAATGAGTAAACACCTAGTGTGAATACATACATTATTACAGCAAGAAGAGACATTTGTGGCTTGCGAACAACACTCACACTGTCAATTCCTCATGATCTACACAATGCATCTCCATTGAAGGGACGTCATCTAGGAACGGATCGACTCCCTATCGGTCGAATCCGTTCCAATGCCTTTAATACTACATTTTACTCCTGCCTAGACCCCGATCTACTAACTCACTTGAACCAAACCCAATTAGTGGATAACAATGAAGTACAGAATCGTATCCTTTGAACAATAGATGTTAATCAAGTACAAATTGAACTTCTTAGGGTCCTGGAAACCCTATGAAATGGAAGTGTTTCTTGCTGAACGATGCCTACTCCCTTCCCATCGTCGAGTCTCGACTGTTGAACCATTTATCTACTCTTTACGGTCACGACCTCCAGAATGGGATCCATTCGTAGACTTGAAGTATTGGCGTTAGTTATAGCAACACACATATGTGATGGACTTCAGGAATCGCGTTACTATTCCATCTATCAAAAATCTACAGCTTGAGACAAATCGGAATGAAGTAGTTCTTCAATTTGGTAGAGTCGGGAAGGATTTGTTCACGATGGACTTCAAAGTATGCCATCAGTGTTCTGATGACATGTAGAGTCCATTGACACTGTTCCAGGCATTCTGTATTAGTTTAACCCGTTTTTTCTTGTGAATCTCGTTTTTGGTAAACTAATAAGTGACTTTTTTTGGAGTCATCGTGATTCTTCATTTTGTGTTTGTTTTCCAACTGAATATCAATGAGCAGTTTATTTGTTGTTGATGATTCTGATGAAGCTGAAGATTGGGGAGATGGTAGGATTGTGTTTCTCAGATCAGTCTCAGAACTAAATACAACGACAGACAATCATGTGCAAGAGAATCCACAAGATCCAGTAACTTCTGAGCCTGTTCCAGTTTCAGAGGAGAAGAAAGAGAATATATCCATTCCATTCTGCCTGGGTTGCTTTTCTTAACAATACCGTTTTGGGAAATTCTTGGATGGAGTAGACGAAGAAACAAGCGATATTAAGGGTATTGAATCGGATTTAAGATTATGTCAAGAGGATCTAGAAGATGTGATGCATGATATCTCCAATGAAATGCAACAGGATTACCAGAAGTACGATTCGGATCTTATTATTATGTAGAAAACATCAAGATCTTATGGAGGAAACCAAAACGGTCGAACCCGATCCTGCATATCTGATGGAACCGATTCCTGATGATGAAAAGCAAATCAACGAACTCTTGCAAAAGGAGTCAGTGCGTTTAAATCCAAGTTTGTTTTCTTTCTCTTAGTCATCAGCAGATATTCCTTTTCTCCGTTCCCTACTTCAAAAGAATCATTACCAAATTCCTAAAGAACTTCAATGTCGAATGTTTGTGATCTTCCTAGGCATTGATCCTGATCTTGTTACCACTCTCGCAGACAGCGTTTGGCAAGTGAATACTGTTAATACAGGTATTGTGGAAGACTACATTCACCATATCTACCATCGTTTCTCTTCCAATGGTATGTCAATACAAATCTCTTCATTTTCAGTTGAAAATGAAACTAGAGTCAAAGGAGATGCTTTATGGGTTTTGTATGGTCTTCTGATTAATTCTGGAGCTCCCTACAATAATAGTCCCAATTATTGTCATTCCTGATATCTAGTCCTTATTGATCTTATTCTTTTCTTACTGTTGTGTCGCAATTTCACACGGGAGTTCACTCTTCTCTTTCTTCTGGATATGTTCTCAATCACATTCCTTTCTTCTTCTCCTCCTCTACAGACACTGGAAACAGATCGCTGTCTCAATCAACGTTGTACAGTGACAGAAGAAGTCCGTCTGCCAATAGTGTCACTTTCCCGTGGGAAGGCCACCATCCGTCTTCATGCTCTTCTTCACTTATTGGTGCAGTTCCATCTTCCTCGCCTTGCCACTCATCTGGATTCCATCTCCTTGAACTGGTGGAAACCATATTCATATCCCTTAGAAAAACAGGACGATTTTGTGTCTGTAAGAAACTGTCCCAATTTTGATCATAGAATATTCCAGTCCAAGAAGATCCATATCAGACAGTAGAGGAAGAAGGCGTGATTCCAACGTCATGGCTGCTATCAGTCTTTCTAAATCCTGATATCTATCATGAGACAGATCTGTGGACCATGGGGATCACTGACCGTCTTATTGATCGATTGATTGTAGAAGGAAATGCTTCTTTTGTGATATTCTTTGTACTAGCGTTGCTTCAGTGGAAGCAGTCTGAACTCTTAGCAATCACTTCACTCGATGGACTGATAGAAGCAGTACAAGCACTGCCATGGTCACTCAGTGATACTGACATCACTCAAGTGATTCTGACTGCTGAAAGCCTCTTAGCAAATACACCAGTGTCTGTACAGTATGCAGTGATTGGGGTATTGTCGCAGTGTTCTCCTGGTTTATTGAGCCCTTCTGTAACAGCAACATCAGATGTTCTCTACAGTCGTTTGGTTGACTTTTACAAGTGAGAAAGGTAGACTCAGTTGATTCTTAGTGCTTTCAATCCCTCTAAGAAATCTCGAATTTCCGTGCTTCTCAATCAATGGTCGTCGAATCTTGAAATCTTCGAGAAAGCTTGTGTGAAGAACTATTCAGTTGATCGGGTTTTATCACGAGACATTTACTATCCTCCTTTTGCTACTCTTGCTACCATGCCTCATCTTCCAACCTTACCAATTCTTCCTATTGCTGCTGGTGATGTGTTGAGTTCAATGCATTTGAAACAATCTGAACGGAGTAAGTTCTTCTGTCTAGATTTGAGAAGTGATGAAGAGGCAGCAAGTGGAACTCTCCCAGCCGAATTACGTGTGGAAGGCAAACTATGGAAAAATACGCTTCTGTTGGAAGGAGTATTGAAATGTCTCTCTGAAATTCAAGGCTGTGTGATCTGTATTGTAGCTCGTGGTCATCCCGATCATAAGAATGAAGAGACTGAATACGTGAATGAATGTGGCAAGTTGTATTGAAGAATGATATGAATGATAGGATATTGAGAGCCGAAGGGTATAACCGAGTGTGTGTGATTGATGGTGGTTATTTCGCGATTCATGAAACGATTCGTCGTTATTCGAAGATGGAATGGCTGATTGATCATGATTCTGCAACATGTGAAGGTATGACTATGAAGAGGATTAGAAGTAGTGTGTCAGTATTACATGTTGAGCGATCTAATGGAGAAAGCAAAGGAAGTAGGTTCTGAAATGGCTTCGAAGACTGCTTTTGCTGCAACACAGTTTGCAGCAAAAGCAAAAGCCAGTTGGAATAAGGGTTTGGAACAATCCAAGCAGAAGATGAAGGAGAGCTCACAAAAGTCTTCTTTCTTCTCCAAGGCTCTACGTTGGACACGAGAATTAACGAAGGATATCGCAGACGAATATCAACGATCCGAGGCTGCTGATCGTGCTAAGACCCTGGCTTCTGTGAAGGAAGTGCCTGTTGAGGAGTCTAGCGATGATCCTTCTACTGAAGCTGTATTGAATGAGGAAGCTGATCTAAATCAGCCACAAAAGGATGTAACGGTTGAGGGTAATCTTCCGACTGAGGAACCATCACAACCTATCTCTCAACCAGTATCTCAGCCCACTTCTAAACCTACCTCTGACGACACTCCACAATCTCACACTGATACTTCCTTTACCAATCTGGAGACTCTGAATGTTGATGATATAGTGAAACTCCCTTCATTGAGGGATAATCCAGCCTGTACATGGTTCACACTCACTGAGGTGAAGACATCTACTGGAATTATTGGAGGAGACAATTACTCAATAGCTCTTCAAGGACAAATTGTGGCATTAATCAAGAAACTAGGATCGACGAATTGTGTGATTATGGATATATGGAAGTTGTCATCCTTAGACAAGATGACAAAAAAGAAGGATGATCCAAATATTGTGACGCTTTCATTTGAAAATGGAACTCAGGGAATCTTGTGGAGAGTTCATCTTGAACAGTCCCTTGAATTATGTACTGCTATTACAGCTGTTTTGTCTTCCATGGATTAAATTGTTTGTTGAGATCACCTCTCTGAAGAGATTTCAGTTTAGGATTAGATTATTCACAGACATGTCGGAAGAAGTTACAATTGACGAATCTCTGTACAGCAGACAACTGTATGTTCTCGGAGAAGAGGCTATGAAGCGAATGAACGCTTCGAGTGCCCTTATTATCGGTATGAAAGGATTAGGAGTAGAGATTGGTATTGATAAACGTATGCAGTAAAGTCTAGCGAAGAACATCATTCTCGCTGGAGTGAAGACTATTGCTATCTACGATAATGATGCTGCGTGTATCAAAGATATGTCATCCAATTTTTATATTTCGGAACAAGATTTGGGCAAATCGAGAGCAGAAGTGATATCCATAGAATTAACTGATTTTGTAGGTTTGTCTTCCCAAATTGCGTGATCTGAACCCATATGTCAGTGTATCTCAGCGAGTGGAGGAGTTGACTGAAGAGTACATCAAGTCGTTCCGTGTTGGTTCTGGATTTGTGTAGTGATATGTAGGTTGTAGTAGCAACCAATCTGATGAACAAGGAACAGGAGACTTTGAATGAGATTTGTCACAGAAATCACATTTGTTTCATCGGTGCAAATACCTAT
>NW_014569417.1:0-28830 GCF_000743755.1 Blastocystis sp. subtype 4 | reverse complement strand
GTTTCTTAAAGGTGTACGAGAAGTCTTCCTATCAAACCACCAAGTGGGTGCGTTACATGACCCGTTCTGGAGATTATCAGATTCGTCTGTAAGATTGCTTTTCTATATATTGCGAAGCAATGTTTGTTTCTAAATGAAACAGGTTCTATTCCAGTTATTCACAGAATGGTATTGAATGATCCTTTCAATAACTGTATAGTCTTTAACCCTCCATACGAATTATGGAGACTTAAAGATTGAACTGTTTTGTGAGTTAATTCCAAAGAATACGAAAGTCTACTTGCGTCAGGTTTTTACCTTGTAGAACTTCTTAGCATTGTGCGCAAGCGGATATTATGATAATACAAAGTTTCACAGGTATGCCTTGGTATTCTCTTGTTTACTTCCAGAAATGTAAAAGGTGTATTCATACAAGGTGGTGATCCAACAGGTAGGCTATTCTCTGTTCGGTTGATCACAAGGAAAAGGGAAGGGAGGAGAAAGTATCACCGGAGAGCCTATTGAAGATGAATTTAATCCAAATATCAAAGTAATTGATGGAATTACGGTTGATGCATAGTTCGATCGGCGTGGCATTGTCGCTATGGCAAAACGACAACCCAATACAAATAAGAGTCAGTTTTACATCATCTATGACAAACAAAGCCAGTTAGATATGGTTGATACTGTGATCGGAAAGGTAATTTATGGGATGGATACTCTAAGGGCAATGGAAGATGTTCCTGTGAATGAAAAGTATCGGCCAACGAAGGATATTGTCATCAAGAGTGTAACGATTCATGCAAATCCATTCGCCATTTTATGTGTTTGTTGATAGTTAATGGAAGCTTTGAGGTCAATAGGAAGATTCTATCATCCAAGTGTGGGAATCTTTAATAATCATAACTCCTAACAACTGAACATTCCAGTACCACCATATCAAATTCGTAAGTAGAATGGAGAAGAAGATAATTGGAATTGACTGTGATGAGGTGTTGTGTCTTTTGATGAATGATTTTATCGAATTCATGAATCAAAAGATGGATCTGGGTATGAAGTATGAGGATCTGAAGGAATATGACCTCATCAAGTATTTCCATATGGACCAGCCGAAGGTTTGGTTCTTGATTTCTTATCATCTCCTAGTATTATCAGGCCTTCGAAGAGTACTGTAAAGAGCGTCCCAAATATGTAGGATTTCTATCACTTTTGTCAATATAGTTGCCTCTCGTCCCTGGTACTCGAGAGGGGCTTATGGAACTGAGCAAAAAGTATCGTCTTATTATCATCACGGGCCGTGTTGAGGTATGTGCCTAATATTGACTGAACTCTAGGAATTGTGGAAGGATGCAACTGAATATTGGATCAATCACAATCTAAATGGTATTCCTATTGAGAAGTTTATTTATGCAAATGATCGATACAATGATAATCGTAGTGATCGACCTGTGAAGAGTCTCATTTGCGAAGAGGAACATATATCGATCTTCATTGACGATCGTGAGAAGTATGTTCTCGAAGTGAGTAGCATCGGAGAGTTGTGATGTCTAGTGTGTTGATGCTTGTGAACAGTGTATTTTATTTGGTGATTATCCTTGGACATACAAAGGAATCAGCGACAAGCGTGTTACTTACTGCAAGAATTGGATGGAAGTCATACAGCATTTGATGTATCATTGTTTTTTGAATTACAGAAGATCCATTATAGCTCCATATTCTGTTGCTTATGTTATTATTATGAGTTCTTAAATAAAGTGGAAACTAGGAAATCCCCGCGATGAATAACATCATTAAGCTTAGTTAACTAACGAATTGCAGGGCACATGAATGAAGACCCGCAATACTTCAACATTGCTTTAGCAAATGATTTCAACGGTACTTTAGAATCTAATAACCACTACAACGCTGAAGCTACTAATGAGTCTTAACTGTTTGTATCTGTAATGCCTAGGCTTAAAAAAGATCAGTATAGAGAGAATTTTGAGTTGACTCTTGAAATTGATGTATCCTCGGGTGTAGCTGAAACAGTCCAGGAGCAAAATAATGGATGGTATGTTCCTACAGTTGTATTCATACCAATGTCGGATGTGATCTATAATGATGTTTTGTCGTCGTACAGAGCTTCGTTATTAGATATGTGGAAGAATGGCCACCTGACAGAGGAAACTGTGCTAGCTTTTGTCCAAAGGGAGATTCCTCATTGGCTTAATAGTTTTCGTAATAAAACCTTTTGCAGTAACTTTATTTGCTATGTTAAGACTATCTTTGAATCTAGTATGAATAATGGAAATGATTTGAGGCCCAATTTGTAATAAACAAGGAATATACTCATTTTTGTGTAGCCTATTCTTAAGACTAAACTTATACTACGTACATGTTTGTTGAATACTTTCAATGGAATCCACTAACATCATGATCTGATCATGAAGTGTTACGAATCCCTCCGAAGTTTCTTGCATCCAAGGCTCTCCATCTGCTTCAATTGGACATGGTTCTGAAAGTCGCCAATGAACCGACTTTCCTTTCGCTATCACCACACCTTTTGAAAGACCAAACTTGGCTTTGAGAACATGAGGAATCGTTGAAAATCCAACCACCTCAATTTCTCCATCATTACACTGAGAGTACGCAAACTCTGTTCCTAGCGGTGTTCCTCCACCACAGAAGAATGGAATATTCAATAAAACGATACATTGATATGGAGAAGTGTCATATTCCTTCCCATCCACTTCTAAGTGTAAATTGGTCAGTTTCACAACTGTTGGCGCATACAACTCCTTTACAATATTCACAACATACCACACAATATTCAGCGGCTGGTACAAAAACAACCAAGGACAGGCCTTACGCATCTCATTAAATCGGAGAGCTACAGCAGCATCTACGCCGAATCCCAAGTAGTTTGTGAAAACAATAGGTTTTGATGCAGAAGCAGCTTTGAAGTTCCATCTGTCCAGGGAGTATTCTACAGAAAATAACTATCTTTATACATACGAGGTGCCTTCTGACACCAATCACATATCTGATCAAGACTAAAATGCTATAGAATAAGTATGGATAAACATAGCTACAGAGAGCTTGGATATACAGAATGACTTGGCAAGATCGTTTCCCGTACCTAGAGGAACAAGACAGATAGGAGGAATATAATTCCATCCGGCCTCCTCGAGAGTTCGAAGTACCCAACCAACTGTTCCGTATTATTAAGAAACCTAGATCGAATCACACACAAGGATATGTCTCCTCCACATATAACGATACGCATCTGGGAAGAGGGAATAATGAATTTCAATGTAGAAGGAAGAAAAGAATCACTCATACAGAATGTGAGGACCTGGTCATGATGTTTTTTCACTCTGCTGAGAATACGACTACCATTAAAACTTCCCGATTTAGGGTTATAGAATAAAAGAATGATTCCATTTTGCGGACAGTCGTCTTCTCGTTCCATTACCGATATATTTTTCTTCGAAACAAGAGATATATCATAATAGTAACAGTTCCAAAACATATAGGACAGCAACATCACACCGGCAGTCACAATAACAACTAGAAAGATAGGTTGATTGCCAGGAATCAATAAATCGAAAGATGACTTTACATCGAACCAATGCATCTGTACGGAGGAAATACTTAACAAACACACTCATAACATCAGCAGAATGCAAAATACGACAGTGGATTAATCACTATCCTCATACCTCTTGCTCTTCTTCTTACGCGGTCTTTCTTCTTCTTCCTCTTCATATCTTTTGCTCTTCTTCTTGCGCGGTCTCTCTTCTTCTTCCTCTTCCTCCTCATATCGCTTTGATTTCTTCTTCCTGGGTCTCTCTTCCTCATCCTCATAAGTACGACTCTTTCTCTTTGGTCTCTCGTCTTCTTCCTCTTCATAACCATGGTTCCGTCTCTTCGGTTTCTCCTCCTCACGCTGGCTTCGCTTTGTATGTGTGCCAACACGGTTATTTTGACGCATACGATCATGACCCAACTTCTTCGTATTACCTGACTTTCTGCGGCGCAGGAAATAGAAAACTGCCACAAGAATGAACAGTACTACCAGAATCACAATCAGAATGACCAAGGTTGATGCGAGACTGTTGAACAGTGAATATTTCGTCACATTGAAAGATGAATCAACAACTGTAGGCACAGCCATTCCTAATGCTGCCACGCCACTAGTACGCAGAGCAGTCGTCAGCGTAGTAGAAGCAAAAGTACGAATTGCGGCTATCAGTGTCTCGCTGTTGTCAGCACCGGTAGCAATACGCACTTTGAGAGACATGCCTGTAGCCAACACGCTGAAAGAACCTTCACCATACGATTCGATCATAATATCACCTTGTGTAACACCCTGGGCTGCTAATCCAGTTGCCAGGACACGACGCACGGCTGCATAGGCATAAGGAGTCCAGGAAGATGAAGCCACATCTGCCAACTGCAGAGTGAAACGGACGTATGCCTGACCCTCACCAGGTTTCTGATCCTCTGGCTTGGAAACACAGCCCGAAGTATCAGCCTGCTTCCACTCAGGAGATTCGTCATCAGGATTACCACACACACGTACCTGAATACCCTGAGCTCCATTACACCAGATGTAAGCCTCTTCACCACGCTCCGTCTCTTGCCACATACCTGAAGCTCTGCAGGAAGCCACAGTCACAATGATCTGAAGAACCACATCGGTCTTACTATCGGCGTTGCTGGCTGTTACGGTGTAGGCCTGATTCGATGCAGGACCCAGAGGAGTACCAGAGATAGCACCTGAACTGCTGTGGAATGCAAGACCACTTGGTAACGTAGGCTGGATAGTGATGGATGTGATCTGGTTGCCAATGGTTGGCGTCACAGTTTGAATGGGTTCATCCTTACGTGCTGTGATCGTGGTATCACGATAAACCAGAATAGGAGCCTTGTATTTGCATGAAGAGACAGGATCAGCCCAAGATACACCAGTTGAAGTAGAGAGACACTGACGAGTCTGGGATCCTTCCATTAACGAAGTGTTCTCACATTCACGCAATGCTGTCTCTCCAGCAGCAGTTTCAGGCCAGATACCCTGAGCAGGACATGAGTATACCTGAACAGAGAATGACAGAGTTACCTGAGTCATCTTGTGAGCGTTACTGGCTGAGACAGTAACTGAAGTCAAGGAGGTTACCTGATTGGGAGTTCCAGAAATCACTCCATTCGATGAAGAGAATGAAAGCCCTGAGGGCAATGTTCCAGCAAACGTCCACGAAGTAATCAAGAACTGTGTGGTTGGTGTAATAGTTGTCATCTGATTGAGTTGCAAAGCGTATGTGGATGATGGATACGTAACAATAGGACGAATATATTGACAATTCTGGACAGCTGTCTGCCAGACAGGAGGATTGTCAGCAGAACAAGTACGGTACCATTCTCCTTCCATGTTCTCAGGACATGATCGATAAGCGACATCACCAGAATCTGTAGCAGGCCAATTATCATCCATAGGACATGTCAGAGCAGTAATAGTAATCGTCAGAGTGACATTAGCCTGACCATTGTTGTTACGAATAACAATTGTAAAGACAGTAGCAGAGATCTTCTGTGTTGGCTTACCTGTGATAGAAGCAGTGAGTGGATTGAAATAAAGACCTGAAGGAAGCGTAGGACTAATAGTTCGTGAAGTAATCTGAGCTCCTGATACAATAGGAACAATTGGAGTGATCTGCTGATTCTTCACAAACTCAAATGTGTCGTTTACAAGAGTGATTGTTGGAATCTGCAACACACAATTGTCAATCACAGGTCCCCATACAGCAGGAGAACCAGGAAGACAAGTACGAGTAATATTACCCTCGTAATCAACCAGATTTGGACAATTCTTCACAGCTGTCGTATTCACAAGGGTATTTTCCCATCCATCCAATAGATCCTGGTAACAATGGACAGTTTCATTTGTTGTCAGAATAGTCAATAATTGATTCAAACCACCAGCCAGATTTGCAGCTGTGACAGTATACAAATTACTAGCTGTCACCTCTGTGGGTACTCCCAGGATATGACCATTGTTCTCGTTGAGAGTCAGACCAGTGGGCAGAGAAGGAGTCACAGAGAAAGTACAGTCAGCACAAACAATCGTAGGGGTAATTTCTGGATCCACAGACTCTCCAACAACCAATTCGTATGCCTCTTGAGGATATGAGAATGATGAAGGAGCAGAAACAGTACAATAGGATTCAATTCCCTGGAATACACCATTCTGACACAAACGGCGACGATAACCACTGTATCGCTGATCACAAGAAGCATACGCATAAGTACCACTCATCGCACTAGGGAATCCATCCGAGGCTATACACATGGATGAATACTGGACCTCCGACACACCAAATGTAAGTTGATTCAGACGCAAACCAAGAACAGGACATGTCGAATCTGTTGTAGTGGCAGTCTGACAATGAGTGACCTCCAGCTTGAACATTGCATAGTTATTATCGTTGTAGAACGATGAAGTGATTGTAGTGAGTTGATTTGTGAACACTTGATTGTTCTTCACATCCAGAAGTGTCCATGTCTCACTATCACGTGATCCATACAACATCCATGAGGAAGGAAGCATATGAACACAGTAGTCACCAGCTGTTATCTTGTAAGTATTGATATAGTGTTGGAATGCTCCAGTATAGGACCAGATCAAAGAGGTTCCTTCACACACACCCGTATGCTCGAAGTACGTGTTAGGATTCTCATCAACTCCCTTCGAAGCCTCATGACCACTCGTGCCTTCTATACTACTGCTGGCACTACCTTCTACCATACGAGGTTGATTGTTCTTTAGAAGGAGGAATTTCAATTGGAACAGATTCGTAGCTGGAATGGCACTACCTCGATGAATCTCGACAGCTAACACGTTATTCGTTTGTAATAGGTTGTTGTTCTGATTGCTGTTCTTACGTGTCTGAGCAACAGCGTACTGAGCAGAAGCATACGTGGTGTTTGTGACAGTTCCCACGGGAATATTACTGTACATAAGCGTGTAACCATTGAGTGTCACGATTACACCTGCCTGTTGTCGTAGCTGCGTCTCCACAGCAACATACTGATTGGGATTGTCCAAAGTGAAGGTGGTTGTGTAGTACTGAGCAATAGTGTCAGTAGCAGGCAACTCACTTGTCTTGGCTACAGACCATGTGTCGGTACCATTGTTGTTCTGCCAATTCTCCTGAGGCTGCAAACCATATTGATAACGCCAGCTTGTAGAAGCATCCAGTGTATAGAATGGGAAGAACTCGTGGGATGTGACAGTATCACTGCTAACAGACATACGGAATAGTTCACGATTATCCTCCAGTAATACTGCAACATACCGATCTCCATATCCATATCCCTTGTTCTGTTTTAGTGTGATGGTATAGGGTTTAGGCTCTGAACAGATGGTTACATAATGAGTATTGTAATTAGTGAAGGAAGAGAAAGCTGTGACAGTAGTACTTCCAGAGACAACCTCCAACTGCATATTCTCTCCAAACATACCCACGTTGGGAATATAGACGTGGAATGGAGCAGAAGGAGCAGCACACTCAGTTACTGTCAGACTTATTGTAGTCGAACGAGAAGTACCACGTTGATTGATACACGTTACTGTGTACGTGGTCATTGCCACTGCAGCCACTGGAGTACCCGAGATTACACCTGTGGTTGCATCTATTGAGATTCCCGTGGGAAGATCTGGAGATACACGACACTGGGAGAAATTAGGCAACATAGGCTGCAAGGAAGTCATTGGCACACCAAAGTAGCAGGTGAGTGAAGTAGGTGTGTACACCAGATCAGCGTCAGCAATTGACTGAATATAGACAGTGTAGAGAGTGAGTTCACCCAGACTATACATGTTATCTGGAACCTGACCTGAGTTCTCCTCAAGCATCAGTCGATAGTAACGATAAGCTTGAGTTAGAGCAGGAATGTAGTAACATCCCGGTTGGCCACGCATTGTCCATTTCACGTATTCTATAGAATGAAGCAGTGTCCATTCAGAGGCATCTTCACCTCCTGTATTTGAGGCGTACATTGACCATTTGATTGGATCATAACGAGCAGCAGCATCATTTGTCACCAGACAGTAAACATTAATCAACTCAGCAGCATCATCTTCAAAATGGAAACCCCAATACACTGTGGAATTCTCTTCCAAGGCACGAGGAGTGACCACTCGAGTACTATAATCATCATCAAATAGATTACTAGCGGGATAACCAGTACGAACACTTGAAGCATCCGCCACTATACCATGTGTACGTGGGATCTTCGCAGTGGATGTACTGATATGCAAACGAGCCTTCAGATCAATCGTGATATTACGATTCGCAGGAGTGTTCACAATAGCAAAGGCCAAATGGTTTGAACCTGAGTTCCAGTCAGAACGAAGACCAGTCACATGATGCCAGTAAGGAATCACAGCTCCTCCTGTGATCGTACTATTAGAAGTCACAGGATTATCCTCGACATTCACACGATAGACTTCCTTGTTGTTAATGTACACAACCACACCAGCACGGCAGTAGAATGACAGCTCGTAAGAATGAGCATCTGTAGGCATACCGTTGACTGTTACCTCTTGACGAATGAACCACACAGGACGATCCACAGCAGGTCCCTTTCCATCGACCAAACGATAGGACTGCCAATCAGCTGAAGTTGAACCTCCAGTCATCCAGTTCGATTCGGGCTCGCCTTCACCTGTAAACACGTACCAATCTCGAGTGTTATCAGGAAGAATGAATGAAGCAGAGAAGGGAACCAATTCCGTAGGAAGATCACGGAGAGTCTTGCGTCCAATGAAAACACGTTCATCATTTACATCAAATAGATAGATTTCCACAGCAGAGCCACTAGTCCAACCATATCCATAAAGCTTCTTCAGTTGCAATTCATAATTTCCCTTCTGAATGCAGTATCGGTGAATATCAGTTGATACGCTGTCACTACCCACAAAACTATCAACTTGGACTCCTGATTGAATGAGAATCACTTGATCTGTGCCTGATCCAGCAACATTATACTTCCAGAGTTCCATCAGAATATGAGTGTCTCGGTTACAGTCTGTTGATTACATGACAACATGAATCCTACCTTCAATTGTCAAAGTGAATGTAGTAGTCTCAGGTACTTCAGTGAGTGAGTAAGTAGCATTCACAGAATATACTGTGGAATTCACCACATCCTTCGTAATGGAACCAGTGATTGTACCGCTTCGGTTGTTAAAGGTAAGACCCTCAGGGAGATCAGGAATGATCGAGAAGGAATGATACCCAGGATAGACAGGCTTCAACTCCAAACTCTCATCAACTCCAACATAATACGTCTTCAAAGTACCATAGGTCAGTGAGACAGGATCTGTCGTGGTTTCTGTCACTGGGAAAATTGTCACATCACCGATCTGAATCACATCAGCATCATCATCCAGACGAGCCACTATTCATCACCTTCCTTATCAGCATCCTACCAATCTCCAAACGGAACATCTTAAATGAGTTTCTGTTTCCAGTTAGAGGGAAGACACGACGTTGTTGGCGTGCAGTAAACATCTCATTCGTACGATAATCCAGCAACACCCATGTTGTACCATCATTACTACCACTGAAACTCCATTCACGAGGATCAGCAGCAGTATTAGAACCAGCAGATTGGATCGAGTAATTATTAACCCAATCACGACGATCATTGTTCAATGTGAAGGTTAGAATGAGAGATTGAGTGGAAGGTACAGAAGCAGTCAGATATGTAGAAGAGAGCCCATCATGAACATAGACCAACTGATCACTAGTGATCGTTTCAATATTGCTTGTCACTGTGACATCAACCATTCGATTCATTTCTTCTGTGATTCAAGGGCACATGATACGACCTACCCTGAGCAATAGGAATGACAATAGCTTGGAAGTCTTCTGCTCCTCCTGTAGTTGCACCAGGATGCACTTCCACAGCAACGAGAAGAGATGAACCTTTCAAATACGAACTTCCGATCAAGGTTACACGCTTCCAGACAGGTACTTGGAGTGTCTCGATACATTGAGTATTGTGATTCACACCTGCTCTAATGATTAGTCATGAGAGTCAACTCTTACGTAGGAAGATTGAAACGATTCACTTCAACTCCATTGACATACAGAATAAAACCCTCATGTGTGTAAACATCCACCTCAAGAATTGGTTGCGACTGGAAGGCAGTTGAGATCGTCACAGACTGGACGAAATAACGAGTACTTGAGACAGCGGGAAAACTTCCAGTATTGTAGGATGACCAAGCAGGAAGACTCTGAGTCCAGCCCGGATTCTGAGGATCAACATTGGTATATCTCCACAGAGAAGCAGCAGGGATCATATATCTCACTACACATCACTGTTCCAATTTGCTTTTACGATACAGTGTAAGCTCCTTACGAGGAAGACCAGAAAGGGTTCCACGTAGGTACTCCACTCCCTGGACAAGGACGTAGAAATAAGATGACTCAGCCCATCCAGAAGCCACTCTACGATAAAACCACAACAAGTAGAGAATACGAGGATGTCAACGTAAAAACATACGTATTTTCCGCCCAACAGAAGGAGGAGACCACTTCCTGGTAGGTACGACCCGATCCATCAGCAGTGTGAACCTTTTGGCCCACAACAGAGTTCTCCATCCAAATTTCCAATTTTTCGTTTTCAGCATTCGCGCCATACACTCGGTGGAGCTCTATGGCATACTGATTGCTGGAACAACTGATAGCCGTACCTAAACGTTATGCAATGACCCCAAGATAGAACCAATCGATGCAGCTATTAATAGAGCAATGACAAAACGATTCGACATTTATTCGCTCAGTATTCTAGCAAAGATAGAAAAAGCGAAATGTTTTACTATTCCGCTAGATTATGCCAATTCCCGTGGAACAAGAAATGGAACATGGTTCTCTTATTGTATCGTAAATAAACAAGAATTCTATCATCTCAACATTCACAGCTGAAGAAATTGTCCTTCTTCTTCTTTTGATAACTTCCTAAACAAACGTTCTGAACTACATTTCATTACACCCACCGGGTCAGAGAGACGAGACAATGGAACCAAGGACTCATCTGAATGCATCTGAAGGATAGAAAGGGCCTTGCTGGAATCTATGAATAGAAGGAAGAGAATAGAACTACAGGAAGGAATGATTGGCTGCAACAAGATGGAGCAAACACGTAACGAATTCCATACTTCGTTCCTAACTCACAATCCAGATACACGACCTACAAAATCGCTGTAAGAGGTTGCAATTCAGATTCATTTCCCTGCTTCATAGCCTTAGCCATTGTCCATGGATGCGAATCATTAAAGAACTGATTCATCTTAAAGTGAAAGAGTAGGAGAATGCTTACCTGACGAAGTTCTTTCATTATCAATTCAAATCCTTCCGAGAAAGAGCAGGCATCATACTCCTTTGTAACCGCTTTAACAAGACTATCCAAACGACTATTCGAACCCAATTCAACGGGTTGGAATAACGAATTGTCCACAACAGGTCCAGCAATATTCTTGCTTAATGAACGCGTAACCAAGTTTCCATAGATATCTGAAAATTCATTGGCTCGCCCCAACACACGCTCCAGAGAAAAATCACCATCTCGAATGAGTGTGTTTTCCGTTAAAAGGAAAGCGCGAAGCATTTCACCTGGAATCTATAGTTCAATGTCATTTCTTATTGCAACATATTCACGTATGGAACGAAGCGGGATAAAGTTCCCTTTACTCTTACTAATCTTCGTTCCGTTGATCGTCCAATGGTTGTGACATATCATTTTCGTTGGAAGAGGGAGATCTAAGAAACAACATAAATCTACACACTTACTCAATGCCATTAGCAAACAAGGATAATAATAACCATGGAATTTTAGAATATCCTTTCCAAAAACATGATTCACATGATGAAAGCACAATCCATGATTAGTAGTAACATAATTAGAAAGAGCGTCAATCCACACATAGATTCCATTTCCATCTACATGAAAGGATTATGAGAGAGATACCTCCTATCGGAATGGCCCAAGGAACACGGGATAAAGGACGACTCACACTCAAATCTGGTGAACTCTCTTCAATTATACGAATAACATCATTTTGAAAATAGGAAGGCGTAATCTACAATACAGAGTCGAAGGAACAACTACCCATTGTGGGTTGGTACGAAGGAATTCGAGTAATCGGGATTTGTATTTCTGGAGGCGAAACATCCAGTTCCTTTCCTCAACGAGTTCGGCGACATTCCCATTCTCTTTGCAGAACTATAAGTGAAACCAGGAATCTTGACCTACAAAGGATCCATTACGTTCATAAACTTGAGAAGGAGTGAGGAAGGCTTCATCCGATCGACAATAGTATCCTCGGTAAGTATCTTCATAGAGATCGCCGTTGTCCATCAAACATTTCCATACCTCTTTTACAGTTGAAATGTGGTCCTCATCTGTAGTTCGAATAAATCGGTCGATATTCAGAGAATAGTGACTTAACTCTTCCTTGAATTTGATAGCGATATTGTCGCAATACGCTTGAACTGCAACATGCTGTTTATCAGCCTCTTTCTGTACCTTTTGACCATGCTCATCGGTTCCAGTTGTCAGATACGAAGAATATCCCTTAACATTCTCCCAACGAGCAATGGCATCAGCAAACGTTGTGCTATAACTATGAATCACTTTCCATTAATCAGTAATACATGTGACCAATATGAGGTTCTCCATTCACGTAATAGATTGGAGTACATACTTTGGTATCAATTGTTTTTACCATCGGATCAGTTGACTGACGCTATATATCACTTATTCAAACAAAAGAAACGAAACAAGACATCCATCGTAAGCCAGTCACAGATCGTACTGATCGTCTGATAGAAAGGGACAACATGAAATAGAAATCAGTTTCCCGATATTTGAACGAGGAACCAACAAACTATTGATTCTGTTTTCATCGTCCAAATTCAATGGAGGATGACTTATTTCAGGGCGACCTTCAAGAATATTTGGAGAATGGCGATCTGTATACGCGATGTAACTTTCAGTGGAGTTTGATTCAATCCATGGTTATGGGAAGTCATATCCTTCTTGAGATGCACTTTCCAGATGATAAAATCGCAAATGACTACATGTCTTCAGACTTGGCTCATCAGACAGCACGTATTCTGGAAAGAGCTGTAACTGCTGTGATCAAGGGTGCATTGATCAAATCCATTTGTTTTACAACTGCAACAACCATTGAAGAAGTGCAGAGAGTTACAGAGTAAGAATGATTTTTTATACTTATGGTAAAGCCAAATCAGTCATGGCAAGTGTTCAGTGCTGATTGCCTACAATCTCAGCGCGGCTTCTAGTCCAGTTCAGTCCTACTTCTACAATGTATATATAGAGTATATTTTTAACTGACAGAGTTTGCCCAGGGTCTCTCAAGAGCGCCTATTCTGTTGCATTGTTGCTGTTCGATATGCAGTGTATACCTATCCGTTTTGAAACGTTGAATTCTCTTACAACTAGATGTTCGGAAGGAATGACTGTACTGTCGTATCCATGTTGTGTGGATCCTCTTTACCTCAATCTCTTTCATATTAGTATTCCATTGACAATCACAGATGAGTCTATGTCAACGATTTGGGATCTTCTTGGGCTTGTAGAGATTCAAGCCAAGCTAACAGAAGATCTGAACAACGGCCTTTCATGTGACAAAGACGAAGAGGAACTGAAGCGGTATGCACTAGATTTGGATTCCATCGTAGAAACATGTATTTGCGGTTGAGTGTTGATGAGCTGAGAGAAATTAAGGTATACAACATTGAAGGAGATGAAGCCTAGATGAATGTTCCTAGGATCTATATGAGCTTGGACATAAGACAACGAATTGTAGAATTGATAGTGGCAATCCGTCAACATCCGATGGTTGTTTCCTTCTCACCTCGGAATTCGCTCAACTTCTTCATCACAACAGCATGTCTTTCTGCCTTGATCGATGGAAAGACATTTGTGTTACCTCGCCACATCGAGTAAGCATATTGAGAAATAATTACAGTGAGAACACTAATTCCGATAGTGGCAACCCAAGTGCGACTTCGCTATTTCGCGGATATCAAGATGGAAAGTCGTCAAACAATCTGTCGAAACATTCTTGATTCCTTTACTGCTGTAATCTGTTGTGTTTGATACAAACAGAATAAATAACTCAGAATAACCACAGTAAACACAACACAATCAAGACGCACATCAATGGACTAAAAGCGATCTATGTGGCTCAAAACTCATCCAAACACCTACAACGCGTTGGCTTTTCTGTTTGACCTCGAAAATGGGGATATAACGGTTCGGCTATATCTTCGTCCGTACTTCCACTGCCTGTAGAAGCAGTATCGGTTTTTGAAGCGACAGATGATGGTTCATCCATAGTCTGTTTCTTTTTCGAAGTAGCCCTTGACGATGGAGGGACACCTCCTCCAGTTTTCCGTTGTTTTCGCAAATAATTCTCCACTTTCTGACGGAAACGATGGGAGCGGATCTGATAACTCTCGTAACCCAGTAGTACCATCACTTGAGATGCAATTTGGCAGTTGAATTGGGAGCATTTAAATGCTGCTAGTTGAATCAAGTAATTAACCAGTTTCCTTTCCAATAAACCTGTAGAATGTCGTTGCAAATGACTTGAATTCTCATAGTCCGCTGGGAAGTCCTGATACTTGTCCTTCACATATTGAATGAACGAAGGAAGGACATGAATTGTTTCGTTCATTTTGGCCAGCTCTATAGCCATATTTATTGCTATTTCGGCTGCCGGACTGACAGCAAACATTCAAACCAAATTGTCTTTGATATGTACCTCAAATCCTCCATATCCTTTTTTCAGGTTACCAAGAAACAGACTCACAAAAACCCATATACATAAAGAGAATTTAGTTCTTAACCAGTGACCACTGTCTCTTCCGCTCGACTTCGTCCAACTAGTTATCATCACTCACCAAGAGAATTACTCTTCGTGTCATATACCCACTCAAAGCAGCCATTCGTCGATGAGAAGAATCCGCAACTACAGGCACATGTTTCGAAGAATCCGTTAAAGACTCATATTGGAGAACTCGACAACACAGTGGACAGAGTGGAATACAAGAAAACGTCGAAATAAATGAAGATGGCACTCCATCAATAGAAAACACATCGGCTCGTTTGGAGTAAAGTTTCATCGAATGACGTGTACAATTCATGCATTCAACGAAATAAATCTTCTGAAGCATCCAATCGCCCTGAAAGTGACTGTACTCTTCGTTGTGAGGATTGCCACCAACTGACCACGCCGATTGCGAGTTCATCGAAACAGGTTCAATCCCTCGAATTGGCTGGAAACAGAGCAAGCAAAATGGAATAAACAGCGCATTGGGAGTTTGGGATTGCAGCGAGGGGATTTGCTCTTCGTTGCACACCTACAGAATAAACAAGAAGAAAATGATACAGAAATCGATTGACGAGCCGTACAATGTTGCTTCGCCAAATACACTAATTGATACAAGCGCTCGTTGTCAGGTCGCTTTGTTTCACTTTCAACTCGTTCAAAAAATTCCAAATGCGAGAGATGAGATAGAAAGTCACCAGTGAATTCTCCACTCCAGCTGAAGTCGTCCTTTGTTCGGAACCAATTTCTATTCATTACGAAAGTTCATGAAAACAACGAATGAATAACAGGAAAAACACTATGATGTTGATCATGATTCTGATAATTGCAAATGCATGGTAGATATTCACTATATATGATCTCAAAGCTAGATTCATGCATTCGATTCAACTGTTCACTCCGACAGAAGAAATCTCGATTCTGAACCTCGAGAATTCCATATTCTTTATTCTCTCGATCGATTCGAAGGATTGCTTTGCATGGAGAAACAGATTCAATCTCATTGAATAAGACCTTGGAACAATCTTTCAAACACTTTCTCCACTATAATTAACATAGCCACAGAATTCAACTTCAGTAATTGGAAGAGCTTCAAACCAACAATGCCGCAATCGAGCCGCTACATACAGAATGACTACCAACTCACACAAATCGCATCGTTCTTGAACGCGCAAATAATAGTCATCTCCAAACACTGGATGCGACAATGATAGAGAGGGTTCTGGACACAAGACACGCCACAAGGAGCGGAAGATACTTCGAATATGTCCTGACGGTATTTGTAACGATTTTGCGACTTCCCTAAGAATCTCGGGCTGAGTTATAGATAGACCCTTCTTCAGATTCTGTAGGATAAATGGTAGCTGAGACAGAAATCGATGTGTTGGAATCAAACTATTATTCGGAAGAGTTTGAATGAGTGAACGAAAGGCAATGACTGACTGCTCCATATAGGTACGAGGGCAGCCATCTCCCAGTCGAGCTAACACTAACGGTGGAATATCAACAACCAAAATAGAAAGAAGGTTTGAAGAAATCCATAACTGATGATCCTCCGAAAGTCGATTCAGAAACGATTTTGTACTCTTTTGATAAGACCAACTACACTCCTGAGGAGGAACATCATAATAGAGAATGAGAAGCGAGACAGAACTCCGTTCACATCTCACCTTGTTGACAATCGTATCAAAAGAGACTCCATACTTTAACGAAATCACAAGAATTGTAGAAATGGCTCCACAGAAACGATCTAGACTCTCCTACAATCATCAGAAGAATAATAATGTACAATTTCATAATAATTCGTTGTCTCAACATTCGAAAAATCAAAGAACAGAATATCTGATTGTTTGTCAAAGAAGGGAAACAGATACAGACTCACTGTATTCTTAGAAGAATCTAAAGAATGTCTTATATTGAGATAACGAAAATGAAATACTCTCCTTCAGGAAGTGTGAAGGATGAAAGAAAGAGTCTTGATAATAGTGGAGATCCAATGAAACCAACATTTACAGACTGAGTTCGTTTCGAACAACTGGATATAAGCATGCGCAGATGGACCAAATCAAGCTACATTCAATAACCAATCCATCCTCTACCTGTAACTCGGAATCATGCAGATAGACGATCCGATGACTTGACACGTTCATCGTTGCTAAAGTCCAATAATACTGCAGATTTTGTTGGATGACAAAAAATACTCTTGTTTTTTCGGTCATATCAAATCTTACAATAATGTTGTCCAGGGTCCATTTCACTTCCCTGTCGAAGCCACTAGCACAAAGGACATTGGTCCTTGTCGTTACCAGCGGGACAAAGCGATTCTACTCAAATCATCCGTTCTCTCATGCGGGATCATACTCGCAACAGCGATTCAATTCGCCATGCACACCCGTATGTGTGTTACGTTCTACGTGATTGTAAAGAGATCGAAGCGTTTTCACGGAGATCATGGAGGTGCAGCAGACGATCCAATTATGCAGACCAAAGAAATGAAACGAATTACATATTGGGGTTTGGGTTTAAACGTGGTTCTAACAGCAACGAAGGCTGTGTTAGGTTATGCCATGAATTCTGCTTCAGTTCTTGCTGAAGTACATACACACGATGGATTTCACTTGAATAGGCCGTCCATTCTCTGTCTGATATGATTTCAGACTTTGTCACTTTAGGAACCGTGAGTTTCAGTCGTCGACCACCAAATAAACGGTGGATATATGGATATGGAAAATTGGAAACAGTGAAAGAGAGTGGTTTCCATAATGCATAGGTTTCAAGCCTTGTAGTTTCGGGAATCCTGGTTGGAACATCAGTAGCAGTTCTTGGACAAATATCTTTGCCACTATTGTAGTAGAACCCTTAACTAATACGCTTGGGATGTCTTTTCTTCAATATATCTTGCTCATCCTGAAGTTGTTCATGCTGCTGGTGTTGCTCATTCTCATGGTACCAGCTTGGTTCTCTCCAACAGCAAACTACTTGATTCGTTGGGTGTTGGCATTCTTCTTGCTTCTGTTGGGCTAAAAGAATGGTTTTTCCAAGCTACTATGAAGATCGCTCGTAAAACTGATAGTAGTGTGTTGAAGGCAAATGCATGGCATCACCGAGTCGATGCACTTACAGCAATCGTTGCATTGGTGGGTCTCTCTGGTAGAGTTGGATTTGACATGAAGAATGATAGGTAGTTCATTGGTATTCCCTGGTTAGATCCAGTAGCAGGAGCTGCTGTCGGCTTTGTAGTGTTGAAGACTGGAGTCACTGTGGGATGGGATTCGTTCAAGGAATTGATGGATGTGTGATTCATAAAGAGAGATGACGAATAGCTATCTGTCGATGATAAGAGTTTAGCGACTATCAAAGAAGAAGCATCAGAAGCCTTGGAAGGAGATATTGCTCAACACATCCGTATCAAGAATATTCTAGCCAGAAAAGCTGGTCCTCACATGTAGAATTGGAGGAGAATAATGAACTGTAGTCATACTGTTGTTGAACTCCACATTGATGATTCTGTGACATTAAAACAGGTCTTGGACGTAAAAGAAGCAATGAAACGTCATTTACACGAAATTCACAATATGCAATCGGTTGTCATTGACTTTGAAGAAGAGCATTCTCATGTTTGTAACAAACAGCAGAACAATAAATGAATTATGTTGCTTTATACTTAATGCTTCAATTCATGGTCAGGAAGGTGAGGCAACTTGGCAAATTCCTCCTCATCCACACTCACCACATCATACGTCAAATCCTGCAGTTCACGGGCATCTGGACGAGGCACCACAGCAGGAGTGTCATCCTCGTCATCGAACTCAGGAGGCAGACGATCATAGATGAGACCACGACGTTCAGGATGGACAGTGTTGGGATTCGGATTGTAGGCATAGGTGATATCACGAATACGCTTGTCTTCAGCATCAGCTGCATCCACTAACAGATCCTCATACGACTTATTCGTCTCTGTAGCATGCTTCTGAGCAGTCTACTCATCAATCCTTCATTCTACAATGACCTCTGAAAGAGATACACATAACTGTTGGATCTCTGCCTTCTCAGCTGCAGTCAGATCACGCACCTTACGAGCAGGGATTCCTGCCCACACTTCACCCATTCCGACAGTCTTGCGTGGAGTTACTACAGAGCCAGGAACAATAGCTGCACCTTCACAGATATGAGCTCCATCGAGAACAGTAACACCTTCACCAATCAGACAGTTGTCATCGATTGTGCAGGCATGAATGATGGCTCCGTTGTCTATCACATTACATCATAGAAAAGTCTCTACCGATCACAGTATTGTTTCCGATCACTGTTGGTAACGAGTAGTCAACATGAATGACCACATTATCCTTAATATGACTCTGGTCTCCAATCTTTATTCCAGCTAAATCAGCTATTCAGTTACTCTTCTAAAGTGGATTTCTACCTCTCAAAACAGCTCCATAACCGATAGAAGTGTTGTTTCCCAGGGACACGTCGCCCGAGATAGTTGCTGAGGTGGCAACATATGCTGCATTCGAAGTACAAGGAGTGCCAACTCCATACTTCAAAACACGAGAGGAAGGAAGAACTAGATAATGAGACAGCTATGAACAATTAAATACGCTCTTCCTTCACAGCACATCGTCCCTCCATTGATACACCCCATCGATCAATGGCCTTTCCCATGCCTTTGCACATCTTTCCAAAAGACTTCAGCACAGCCTCCATTTCAATATTTGCAAAATAAAGCTCTATCAAATCAATCTACCCTACTATCCAAATCCTACGGTTGATAATTAAGGAACAATCGCCAGATGAAAACCTAGAAAGAGAAGACCGTAGAATCTTGGAATCCCCGTTGCTAGCGCTGATTTTATTCTTATAGATTCATACATATGACGGAGGTAGCATCGACGGGAGCAGTTATTGAAGTTACGGATGAGAATTTCGAAGCAGAATTCCCACACATTCAGAAGGTGATTTTTGAGAGTGCTTTTGCGGCTATGGATATGGAGTTTACTGGTCTGGAAATGAAATCGA
This sequence comes from Blastocystis sp. subtype 4, assembly GCF_000743755.1. Classification (NCBI taxonomy): domain Eukaryota; class Bigyra; order Opalinata; family Blastocystidae; genus Blastocystis; species Blastocystis sp. subtype 4. Next base: position 8,924 of record NW_014569417.1, on the reverse strand, counting down.
GTCATAAGGCGGTTTCTGTAGACACTGTGAACAGTTCATTCGTTCATTTACGACTAGTTTGAGACGCGATATGCAAAGATGAAGCAAGGGTAGGTTTGTTCACTTGCTCTTGATGTATAGAGTTGAATCATTCTTTCCTCTTCAAGTTCTTGTTGTCTTATTCTGTTGATATGTAGCTTGGTCTGAGTTGTTTCAAGTTTAATGAGAAAGAATCAAGGTGGTTGAGTTCTCTCTTAGTAATGTGTAGATGGGATGCAACGGTTTTTGTCTTCTATCTGAGTCCATACTCTCACAGCAGTCTAGATGAAGTAATCTCTATTCGTGTACTCTTCTTTGAATCGTTTCAATCGTAGCCTGGTACAATTGCCTTTTTAAAATCAAACCACTTCGATTTTAATAAGAGTTTCATTCATGGAATCTCTTCGCTTCGTCGTGACGATGAGAAGCGCCTTCTTGATGAGATCGCAAATACAAAGACACACACGAGTCCTGACGATAAGATTGAAGTTACTCACTCCAATGTGAAGACTCTGAAGGTTGTTATTGATCGCGTACATGATCATCTTGGATGTTTGATCTCTAGATCCAGAATTGGCTGGACGTCATTCAAAAAGGTTCCGATGAAGAGCGTCAGGCGTTGCCCCAACGAGATGGAAAGTATTATCTTGTCTTGGATCCTGTGAACGCATACTATCGTCGTCTAATTTATCAAGAAGTTGAACAAACCTATGGAAGCCTGTTAACCGTTGTAAAACTCGATGAAGATAACCAAGTCTGAATATGTGTTATATTTCATTTTTAGGAGTGTAAAAAGAGTTCACGTCGTCTTCGTGTCATCTTCAACTCTTCTACAGAAGATCAGAATACTACAAAGATGGGAGTACAGGAACTTCGAGTTCAAGAAGTTACAAAACTTGTTGGAATTCGTCGTGTTCTTGAGTTGATTTCTGGAAAGCATTTACCTCTCATTGGTTTCGAGATGATGAATGATATCATGTTTCTCTACCATTGGTGTATTGATAAACTTCCTGAAACATGTTCGGAATTCTTACGTCGACTTCGAACCGATTTTCCTCTCATTGTAGATGTTCGAGTACATGTGTCGTTGCGCTGTAATTCTAGAACATTCTTCGTCTTAAATCACTTCTTGATATGCTTCCTGACTCTCTTTCGCTCGAGAATGTCTACAAAGCAGTAATCATTCTTTCATCTCTTCACAATAGATGCAGTTATCAACCCCTCCTACAGTTCAACAACTCAGTGCAGAAAACAAGCAGGCTCATGATGCAGGCTATGATGCATACATGACAGGAGATGTTCTTTTACGCATTGCAACCGTGCTGGGACTGAATACACAAGGTTGATATGTGTATTCCGCTGTGATTTGTAGAATTGAGTCATTTGGACAACTTCTGGAATTCCGATCTTCCTCAAGATTTTGTCAAGAATTCGTTAGTCAAGGTCCCTGCTCAATTCCAAGCTGAAATGAATACTGTGAATATGTACACCATTCCCTATGGTTTACCTCTTCGTGAGGATCTCTATGAGCAACGTCAGAAGGAATTACAGGAGACGTCCATGAGTACAGTATTGCTTGCAAGTGAGTTCCCACTAGTAGGTATGGTTGATAGGATTGAGAGTAGGAAACAAAGACAGTCCATTGGTTGAACAGCTTCCGTGATGTGTTGATTGGAGATGAGAAACTACAAGTCATATGGGTTAATGATTCATATTGTCTGTTGAAGTTCCCTTCATCAAATTCATGTGAAGCTGGATACCAATTATGGGAACAAGGAAAGAGTGAGAATGAGAAGAACGAATAATGATTAGAAGAGGTTGATGTGAGTCAAGTAATGAATTCTGAGTCATTGAAGATTCCATTCTATCAATTCAAATTGAGTCACTTTGATGAGTATGAACGTATTTGTGGAGTGAAAGTGACTGAACCCACTAAGATTTCAATGAAACGTGCTTCCCCTGTAATAATGATTATGAGAGAATGATGAATAGACAGAAGACACAGTGGTCTATGAAAGCAAACGTTATCGTATCACTCGTATCCATAGAAATGGATCATCTAAGAGTTGTTCGATATATTGTGATGTTTGTTACAAACAGAATACAGTCGCATCATAAACATAGCTTTGTTAGATGAACCATTTAATAAGGCATCTCGTTGAGCCATCGCTTCATCAAGTGTTGTATCTTCCAGAGTTGTTAGTTCCACACCAACTCGAAACAAGAATGTACCTCGAACTGATGAATGGACTTTGCGGTCTTGTCGTGCTGGCCACACAGCTGCATTCACAAACTCATGATTGCTGATATAGAGAAGATCTGTTATTACTGAATTTGCTGTTGGATATCTTCCTGCTCCCTATCACTTATTCAACCCTCCTTATCCAACTGATCCAATCACTGATACTTCTTCCATATCCCGGCTAGAAATCTGAATAATGTTATTTGCATAATGAATACCAGCCAGAGAATTACTCTGAGGAATCAATGTCTACATCAAAATACTATCATACTACTACTGGAATTACACAACTGGAAATAGAACCATCTTCTTGTTTTGAAGAATATCCAAGTAGTTTTATAACATATCCACGACTATTCCAATATTTCATCTCATCACCTGTAATAGCATCAATACCAATACTAACAATATTATCTTCTTCTGAAACCCTATTCCTTACAAATTCCAACTACAGTTACACTCCGAATGCCAATCGATTTAAAATCATTAGCTTGCTTCTAGCATCCTTTCCTTCAATATCATAACTTGGATCACCTAGCAATCAACATTGCAAGATTCATTTACCTTCCAAGTAACCCAATCGTGTTGCTTCCTCATATACTTGCTTATAGGATCTTCCTTCTAATAACAACTTACTAAGAATAAAATTCGTTGATCCATTCATGATGCCCTTAATAACTTGAATATCATCCGAGTTATAGTATGTTTGAAGGGTGTGAAGGATTGGCGTTCCTCCACCGACGGTTGCTTCGAAACCAAGATGAACCGTTGGATATGACTTCAACAGATTCTCAATATCATTCATCCGATTCGATAGCAAGGCTTTGTTTCCAGTTCAATAAAGGACCCTTCGATTAGTTCTGTTTCTGGATATGTAATGATGTGCTTTCCACGCTTAAAACACTCTTGCATAATCGTCCAAGCATCTGTAGTTCCTCCAATGAGTTCGATAACAATTGAAATATCAGGATCGTCCAAAATGACTAGACTCATGAGGTAAAGCAACGAATTACTCATGTAATCGTCCACAATTTTAGTCGTTGGATCAATTTCCACATCTCTTTTCTTATCCACATGTTTCACACAGATCTGCAATTCAAGAATCTTATCAATCTTACTGTTTTGACGATATATTCCTTTCCATATCGTTGCAAAAACTGATCCTGTTGTTTCTTCAAGATTTCATAAACACCTGCATTCTCAATCTCAAAGCACATGACTACCTCCACCAACTGTTCCACATCCGATAAGGCCAAGGTAAACTGTTTCTACCATCAATTCCACAATTATTTGAGGAATTGCATCTGTGTCCTTTGTGTCTTGGGTTGAGTGATTACCAACAAACAGAACTGATAGAAAGCGCAAACAACCTAACTACACCTACAAACCATGAGTATTGATGCAATCTCATCGCTTGGAGTTATCAACAGCTCCATTCATAGAGTTTCATCTGTCTTTAGCCATCCTTGTTTCCCTGTCTAGAAAGAGTTCTAAATGGGCAGTATAGATGGCATCTCCCATATTTAGACATAATCCTACCTGAAGGATACACAACATAGTAGAAAAAGTGATTCCATAATTGAGCCTTCTTTTTGGGCCCTTTTTTGTCATACTGACCTAATAACCATTTTCCAGACACACCAGAAACTAAGGAGACTCATTTTCTTGAAGACTTAACGAGTGACTAACACCATTTTGAAACTAACAATACTTGAACAACAAATCACATTATCAGGAACTTGTAGTTTTCTCATTTGAGTGACTTACTAACCTTGAAACATCGTTGTGATGAATTTTGTAAGTCCTCGTAAGCTCGATCGCATTCGCAGCTATGACAGTATTTATCGAGATTTGCTTACAGGTAATCTCGATATCTGGGAGTTTTGTGACGCAGTTGTCGTTTCTGAGCCTCTGGTTTGTGCTTTTGCTGGAACTTGATTCTAGAGGACATATCTTCATCAGAACTGTCCTTCAGACCTCGAAGGATCCAAGGAATATAGTATCAGTTACATTATCCAGAATCCCACAATGCTACAAGATGTGTTGAATACATCCTCTTTTTAGTTATAGTTATGTGATGTTATAATCAGGAACATTCGACAGGATACAGAGGCTGTGTATGGAGTTCATTCTCGAGAATTGGTGGGAATAGGATTATAATATTTATTTGTAGAACCGATACTATTCTCTGCAAAAACAGTTAGTGAAGGAAACCAAGAAGGATGTTCCTCTTCGCAAGATCCGTCCTTCTTCTTTGTCTAACTAGTATTTCTTTTTAATCTTCTAGATCTGTATCGAGTATGCCGTTTATCCCGAAGAGTTCGTTTTCCTCTGCTTCTTCTCCTCTACTTATGGAGTGTTCTTCGGAACGTATGATCGAATTATCCCATCGAATGGATCAAGGTCTAAAAGGTGATTCTATTCCAGCTTTTTCCACTCCAGCTCCTTCCACACCTCCTCGTCGTGTTCGATCATCCTATCAACCCTCTCTTGTCTCTAGCACTCCTTCTCAATTCACTGTTACACCTACTAATCCCCCTTCAACTCCTCCCAAAGCTCCATCGACACCTGTTCACTCCAGCCAACCACTTTCGATTTCTCCATGTCGATTCTCTCTTAGTAATCACCGTTGTAACGAGAGTGAAGAAGAGATCATATCAGTGACACCCGTCAATCCAGATCAATTTCTCATTCTTCCATCCATCAATCGCATCTCCCTTCTCTATTCAGCCATCACGTTCAGTCCCTTCTCACGGTCCCTTCTTTCCCAGCTTGATCTTCTTCTCAAATTACTTCAATGCGGTCTCTTCATTACCTATGCTCATGATCGATGGCTTGCTTCCTTTGAACCCTGGCGATCCCTCCCGAAATGTATTTAAACGAGTCTTTTTTGATTCCTAGTGACTGAACCTCTGTTTCTCCAACCTGTCAATGTGTTTCAATTCGCTGTTCAATCTCTGACCATGATTCGAAACATGACTTCTATTCTTCCGGTAACATTAACACCTTCATTCTGATTCCCTAGCCATCCATAATTGATAGTCTTCAACATCTCCATGTCGTTGCCCAATTCCTTCCTGAACTTCTGCCATCTCTCCCATCATCAGATTCCTTTCCTCCTGACTGTAGCATCTCTAATTCCTTCTAATCTAGTTTTTACTCCTTGTTCTGCAGACCAATTTCATTTGCAACGACTATCTACTGAGTCGAAATTGTCATTCATTTCTCCTCAAGAACAATTGATCTTCATCAGTCGACAAAAGACTATGGATTGGATCTTAGGATTGTCCCGTGCTTATGATGTAAGTCTTGGAACAGTATATCATGATTAGGATTGTGTTAGAAGTGTTAGTATGAAAGAACTGGAGCAACTGAAGGAACGAATGAAAATTGAAATCAAGACCAAATTAGGCAGTATTGCAGGTCCAGAAAATATGCCGTTTATTGCCCATTTACTTCTCGAAGAACTCTTTCAGTTTACTCTTCCTTCAGCATTAGAGATATTGAAAACCACTCCCTCTGAAGAAGATTCTCTCCGTCTTCAAAGTGTTCTATTGCGTATGCGACGAGAGACAGTTGTCTCTTTGAAGAATCTGAAGGAGGTGGAAGATTGTATGAATCTTGTATTTCCAGAAAAGCAAGGTTTTTTTGCCTTCTTTGTGTATTACAGTGGTGATAGCCTTATTCCACTCTATCTTGCTAGTGAGTTGACTTCGGTGATTACTCTTCAGCACTCTCTCTTCTCAAAGCAGGACTCATCTCATTTGCTCCATCGTGTTGCCTTTCAACGACTGGCTGCCAAGTTGCTGGGATTCATTACATTCTCACCATTCTGGTCAATCTCACAGTTGGGATCAGAAAGCCATCTGCTGCCTGTCAATTCATTCTTCATTCCGTATTCTCTTCATTGAATAATCATGTAGACAAACCATGGATATTATTGGAATGGCAGAAATAGCCTGGAATTCGGATTCATATTCTCTATTTCTTCTGTGGATTAGTCAGTATTTCTGTTTTACTACTCCAGGAATGATAAAACAGACTGCATCGCTCTCCCAAGCTCTGTCTTGTATTACCAAGTATTACTTGTCTATCAAGGGTTCACTGGAGGTTCATGATCTGGTGATTCAGGTTCTCACCGAGGAGATCTTTCAGTTGACAGGAGTTTCATCTTCGGATTTCCTTCCTATTTTGTCGATTCCAGAAGCAGTCACTCCTTCCTTCTTGACTTCTCGTTCTCTCCTATTCCTTCTTCAGTCCTTTTCTGAAGCTTTCGGAGACCTTCTTACAACTTCTAGTTCCACTGTTTCCATTCTCGATAATCCCCGTGGGAATGTTATACCAAATTCCACACGTAAGATTCGACCTCGTGATGTGAATCTGGTCGGAGATATCTCTAAGAATGGAGACCCTCTCTATTTCATGATGGAGAATCGCAGTCAGAATCTCTTAGCTTCATTTGCCAGTCAACATTCTCAGGAATACGAATTCCTTCGAATGCTGACAGTATTCCTTCTTCAACAAGAAGGCAAGACCATTACCATTGAAAACATAAATTCGATCATGAAACAGGAATACCCAAAATATGAGGAATTTGTGTCGACTCTTTATGAAGAGAAAGAATCATTTGATCCAACAATTCCAAATGTTGAGACGAATTTCCAGGTTTTGCAAACTCATGTCGAATCCATCATTCTTAAGAATGTGAGTGAGAGTGTGAGCAAACGTGTATGTGAAGAAGGAAGCACCTCTTTGCTCACTCTCTCATATTTTCGTAAGAATGGAATGAATCTTATTAGGAGTAGAGAGTCGTGGAGAATCATGGACTCAACATGTGATTCATTTGATCATTCTGAAAGAACGATATGCGATCTTACGAGATATCATTCACCAGAAGATAGCTCGAATCGTTTGACATAACAATTTGAATGAGAAATAGTTTGAGGAAGGTCGAAAGCAGAGGAATCTGATTCTAATACACGAACGATATACAAAGACGGAAATTGCCAAACATATTGCTGAATTTAACGCAAATTCTCATCATTCTATTGGTATTCAGGCTTCACTTCAATTGATTGTTCATATTCGACAATTATTGAAAGAGATTTGTAGGATTGAATAGGAATGGTGAGAGATAGTGGATGACTATCAGTATTTGCAACAACAGTGTTATGCATTGTTTTATGAAAAGCGATTTTTGGAATTGTAGAATTTGGAATGAATTTTGACAGTAGTGTGAATAATGGTTTGTCTACATGTATCATGTGTTTGAAGTCTATTTATAGTAATCTCCCTGTATGTTAAGTATCCTCAATGATAATTAGAATTCCACAGGAGATCATTCTAGTCTTCAGACTTTGGTTTCTATGATTCCGTCTCTGTTATCTGATACAATCATTTATTTCCCTAAGAATGATCAATTAGGACAGTTAATGAAGGAACTATGTCGAATTACTCTTCGTCTTCATTCCTTGAGAATCCCTTTGAGTGAAGTAGATTTGACTGATTCTAATGATTCAAAGCCATTGTGTTATCATACCATTAACAAGGCAACCATTCGAGCTTTGAATGATTCTTACAAGCAACGTGCCTTAGCCATCTATCTACTCTATTTGATCAAGCCACAACTCCTATCCAATGATGGGTTTTCTCATTTTCTATTGAATTTATGGCATGAAGTGGAAATGGAAGGAAAGGAGCAAATCACGAATTTGACACAGTTTATCGTTACTGTGTTGGAAATCTATTATTCTGACACATTTCAACGCATGTAGGTTTGGAATGAGATTGTAAGGTAGATTCCCTTCGTTGAATCAAGGATCCTTCCTCATGGAAGTTGTCAATGTTATGCTAGGGTATTGGGAAGGAGAAGATACTGAGGAGTTACTGCGGTTGAAACAATTATCGAACGAGTATATTTTTATACTTTAGTTACTATTCATGTTTTCTAATAGAATTCATTGAAGAATGGATAATTGGAGAATCTACATGATAAGAAGTTTCCAGGAAAATATCGTTCGCACTCCAAAGTTGTAATTGGGTATACCTTTCATTATTTCTTTATCTAATGGAAGGAAAGTCTACAGTATCAAGTAAATACACTCCTTTGCATTGATGAATAGGAAACATCGATTTGTCCCGAAAGCTAACACCAGAGGAAAAGTTCGAAATTATCACTCGGAACCTCCAAGTTTGTTTTGTTGAATATATGTTTAGTGATTAGGAAGTGGATGGAGCCGAAGAAATCAAGGAGATTCTGAAGACGCGTGATTTGAAGGTAAATTATACTGAATCTGTTCAACTCAAGATCTATTGGGGAACAAGTCCTACTGGTCGTCCTCATATCGGTTACTTCGTGCCTATGAGCAAGATTGGCGACTTCTTGATTGCTGGATGTGAGGTAGGGACTGTTCATCTTATTTTCCAATAGGTGACCATTCTATTTGCCAACCTTCATGCCTATTTGGATAACATGAAGTCAACTTGGGAATTGCTTTCATCTCGAACAGAGTACTATATCCGTGTGATCAAGGGAATGCTCCGATCTCTTGGGATTCCTCTTGAAAAACTGAAATTCGTAACGGGAACGGACTATCAATTGGGAGCTGACTACACATTGGATATGTACCGGTTATCTTCTCTAGTGACTGAACACGATGCTATC
>NW_014569418.1:0-29027 GCF_000743755.1 Blastocystis sp. subtype 4 | reverse complement strand
TTCAAGTACTCTTTCCACTTCATTCTCCATTCTACTCCATTCATCTTCTTTGATATTGATTCAACATTATCTACTTTCATTCTCTTATCATCACTCATTCATCAATTAAGAAATGAATATGATCATTCAACATTACCTATTCCTAATTCACGGGAATCAATTCAATTCATCAATCTCATATTCTAACAATTCCAGAAATACTCCATGATTTGATATCATTCAAACCGCGGGAATCATCTCTATTCTCATATCATGTCTATTACCAATCAACACATACAATTCCATATCAAACTCACTGCTTTCAAACAATCATAACTACAACAAACATATCAATTATCACATTCTTTCAATCATTCACTCGTATTATCCATTATCCTTTCATCAAATCCAATATCACAATCAAACACTATCAATTCTGTGTTACTCATACAGTTGCATCACAGCGCAATGACATTCATTTCATTCATACCACAATTCAGATCCCCAATTACCCCATTACCCCATTTCATTCATTTCACTCCACATTCACTTTCATTTATCTGAATCCCTTATTATTATCATTTGTTCTAATAACTATCATTTCAGTTATATCTGTTTTCTGCACAAATCAAACAGAGATATTCGTTCATTCTTATCAATCATTTTCATCTGTTTCACATTCAAACGCTCAAACTTGTTGCTGTCAATCATTTACTAATTTGGCTCGAAATAGTAAAGAGCGCATTCCATTCTTGTCATTTCGCTGTTTAGCTCATACGGTTGGAGGCCCATGTTGTCAAAGGTTTGTCTAATTCCTATTTGTACGTGGTATACATCAACTACCTACTACCGCTAACAACAAATCTCATCCTTATGTTCATTGCTAATAAACACCCCAGTATTCCTCTTATATCATAGGTATTTACTCTTCTGTCGAATGTAGTATTCAAGAGAATCAGCATCTCAATTATTATCAATCAATCAGTCATACTCCTACTCTTCAATTCTGTTACACTCCTGAATGGTTTTCCAAATAGGTCATTAAAATGGATTCCATTTGAAGAAAGTGATGGAATGTCTAGGTCAAATTCTATCATCAATCATCACTATCCAATATCACTTTGCCTATATATCTGATATTGCAATCATCTCCTTTGAATATAGTCAGAGATGAGAGATCTGATCAATCAATAATCAATATCATTCATACTCTTCATTATCAGCTCATTCGATTCAACAGTATCATCATCACCATCAAGAGCCCCCCATCCAAGAATGATGGATTGTAGTTGATTCAGATCTCATTCATCATTCATTCAATCATTCATACTCTCCAATACTATTGAATTGCAGAAACAGAATGGACCATATCCCATTTCAATAATGCTGAGAGAAGGGAGATTGGTGACATTGAATGACATGCTTCCTCTTCCAACACATCCTTGAATCACAATTTGTCTAACTGAATTAGTAATGAGTTGTATCTGATCGATTCTAGATATCCAGAACACTGAACGATGTTGAGACAGCAAGTGTCTTGAAGGAAAGACAACACTATTCATTGTAACAACATATTCAAGAGCATCATCTATTGTTCATCACACTGATCAATCTTACTTGTACAACTCAATTCTTCTGTATTACCAAATGGTCCTCTCATCAGAATTCCATTTGAAGTAAGTGATGGAATATCTAATTCAAATTCAATCATCAATCATCACTATCTATTATCACTTTCCCTATGTTAGTGAAGTTGTTACTAATACCTTTGATTAATGTTAAAGATGGAAGATCTGATTAATCATTATCAATATCATTTATACTCTTCATTATTAATACATTCCTTTCAATAGTATCTTCATCACCATATAGAGTCTGTGATCCAAGAGTAATGGATTGAAGTTGAAACAGATCTCATTTATCAGTCATTCAATCATTCATACTATCAAATACTATCCTATGACAATTCTTGAATGAATGACTATCCAATTGAATGGATATGAGAAAAGGAAGATTTTTCAATTCAAATGATTCATACCAACCGAATGATATGTATCCAATGTGGATTTCACTCAATTGATCACAATTCATTATCAAACATTTGCTTCCTTCTTTGCTGTTCTTATCAAGTGTACAACTATTCTTGCCAATGATCACACTTCTCAGTTCATTCAATCTATCAATCACAAATAGAGTCACATTCGTGAAACAGTCACTTCCAATCTCAACTCTCTCAATTCCTTTCAAACAATCAATATCAAATACACTCAAATCATTTCCATATCCATCTTCAAATCGTTTGATTGCATCTTCATATACTCCTTCAATCCATCTTCCTTTTCTCAAAACTGTTCCATTCTCATTCAATTCTCTTCCAGTTCCATCTCTCTTCCCATTCTTCCATTCACCTACATACAATACTCCCATCAATTCCAAACTCTTTACCTCTTCCTTCTCGAACAAATCCTTTCATCATATCTCCTTCAAACCCTCCTTCATATACTCTCATTCCATTATCATCAAACAATATCATTAATCCATCTTCAGTGAATTCTCGAATCATTCTCTTCTTCATTCCATTCTTGTATTCACATTCTCTAACCATTCTTCCTCCTTCATACTCAAAACACTTACCATTCTTTCTCCATTCATCATCATATTCACTCACATTCAACAAATCTCCATTCACACTCATTTCTGAATAGAATCCTTTCACTCCTTCTTCTTCCTTCAATATCGAATATCGTTTTCCATTTCGATACAATCCTCTCCATTTCTCATTTCCATCATCATCATATTCTATCCATATTCCAACTTCCTTTCCTTTTGACACTCTTCCTTTCAATACTACACTACCATTCTCATTTCTCTTTGTCACTTCTCCTTCACATTCATCATTCACAAACATCAATTTCATAAACACTGTTCCATTCTTTCTCAACAACATGCTAACTCCTTCTTTCTTTCCTTCTTTCATTGATAATCTCATCCAATACTCTTCNCTCCTCCACTCAACTCATTACCACTCTTCATTTCAATACTCTTAACCTCATAATCACCAAGGAATTCAAGACATGAACTACAACCACAATTGATATCGTTCATATTATCAAAGAATCAATGAAAACGAATCTATCTCCACTACTCTTATCCTATTGGATACTATTCCATATTCATTCTCTAAAACATTCAAAACTACTATTTGAATCAAAGAATCATTCTTTGATATCAGTGGGATTTCATTGGAAATCTTGATTTGTTGTTATTGTTACTAGATACTGACTTGATCTCATAATTGAAGATGGAGTCAATCTATGATGATAATCGATTCATTCATTCTATTCATTGTATGTGGTTTGATGACTTGACACAGAATTCCTTCTTTCAGATAATCACAACTCATTTTCATCTTGAAAGGATCAGAATGTGATATTCTGTTCACTCTTATAACTGTGGTTAGTCTAAAACACTTCACAATCAATCACTCCAATTCTTGTATCTCAATCATTCTATTCAATTCACATCTGTTGTGTTCAATACACACCATACTCACTCATTCACACATCCATATTGAATGAATATGTCTGAATGACGAGAGGATCTCTAGAACAGCCTAATCCAAATACTCTTCAGAAGCTATCATTGAACAACAGCAATCCATATGATTGATGGAATTCCATAAATCTGATGACTTGATGTGGATTGCGACATGGCGTATTGGGGACTTCGGCTTGTTGAAACTCCCACGCCATCTCTGATCAATAAATGGAATACTAGGAATAGGACCGTTTTCTTCTATTGCCAATTTTCGAAATGCCAACTTGCCCCAATTGTCACAATGAAATATTTGATATTGGAGGAGGTGGAGGAGAGACGATGTAGGAAGAAGATTGAAGTACTCAGCATAGTTGCACCATTTGCGGTTGCGTACTCGACGAAGATCCCATTGTAAACAATGTAGAATTCAATGATAATGGAGGCGGCTCATCGTAAGTGTTGTGTGTTGATCTTCCTAACGAACAGACTTGTTGGACAAATTGTGAGTGAAACAGGATCGTCATCCTTTATGTCATCTTCTGGACGTTATGCGTTTGTGCTAATGAATCTTGTAACAACTAGGTACAGGGAATCAAGAGAAGTAACCTTATCAAACGGTAGAAAGCGTATTTCACAAATTGCTGCTGGATTGAATCTTCAATCCATGGTGGATTCTGCCCATCGCGTGTTTGCTTTGGCTGTTAATAAGAATTTCACGCAAGGACGAAGGGCCACACATGTCTGTGCTGCTTGTTTGTACGTAGCATGTCGATTTAACAAAAACCCTACAATGTTAATTGATTTTGCCGACTTGCTGCAGACGGATGTGTACTCATCTTGAAAAACGTTTTATATAGTTGGAGTCTGGGTTCAGTGTACACAAAGTTGAATACGGAATTGAAGTATGACAACTGAATAAGAATGAATTGTAGTTTGAAAGTGAAGCCAATTGATCCTTCTCTCTACATTAATCGCTTTGCTTCTCAAATGGAATTCGGGGATCAACTCCCTGTTCATTCTTGTCTTCTTGGTGATTTATAGGCTGTCTCACTAACCGCTTTACGTCTTACAAAAAGAATGCAGCGAGATTGGATAGTTCGAGGTCGTAGACCGTTAGGTATTGTAGCAGCTGCCTTGCTTCTTGCTGCACGTGTTCATGGATTTCGTCGTACGGTATTAATAGAGGTTTTCAATTAGGAACGAAAAAAGACATTCTATCTGTAGTCAAAGTATCAGACGAAACGCTCCGAATCCGTCTTGCTGAGTTCGAATCTACTGCTGCTAGTATTGTTTCCTGTTCGTTTTTATTTGTAGGTTCCTTAACATTGGATGAATTCAATAAATTAGCTGATCAAACCAATGACTTTGCTGTGGATGAACGTGGCGAAGCAGTAGGAGATGATGGTATCATGTCTTCACATCCTCCTGCATTTGTTCGAAATCGTCTGAAAGATGAACAGGAGTTACAACAATTAGTAGAATCAGGAAAAGCCAAATCGGAAGAAATTGGCATGTTTTTTGGCAGCTGGTTATGAATAGAACATTCGTTAGTGGAAAATGGAACAATCACTCCAGGATCACATCTCCAGCGTCAGAAAAAGATATCTCGAACAAATCTGGTGAAGCAGCAAGATCTGGAGTCACTGTATCGTGAGCTGGAGGAGGAGATGAAGGCTGTGTTGTATGGAAAGTCACAGTCAGCATCACAAGCAGAACAGCCACCAGAACGAGCAGTTACAACGATGAATGAGTTGGACCAAACATTAATAGAACCTTCACATGAAGCGGAAGGTGAGAGTCACAAGACTGAAGACAGAGAAGTGGTGAAGGAGGGAGTAACGGCGAAAGAAGCAGAGGTTCAGCAGGCAGTAGCAGGAGCGTATGATGCAGAGGTAGAAGAGATGTTTTTGAGTGAAGAAGAACAGAAGAAGAAAATGGAGTTGTGGGAAGCAGCAAATGGTGATTGGATTCGTCAGCAGGAAGAGAAACGAAAAGAAAAGGAAGCTCGTGGAGCAAAGATGACAAAGCGTAAGAAGAAGGTGAATGTAGGCCATAGAACATGGATTATACTTAGAATCGGACTCAGTATCGTCATCCTGTGAAGACAGCTGCTGAAGGCTTGAAACGCTTGGTGGAGACAAAGAAAATCAGTCGAAATGTGAACTATGAAGCTATGCGTAATCTCTTTAAATGAATCCATCCAGGATTCTTGTGCTATTTCTTGTTTGTAACAAATAGTCAACCCATCAACTAATGACCACCAAACATTCTTTTTGCCATTTCTTTTCGCTTCTGCATCTGACGCTTTCGTTCTGCTTCATTCCGTAATGCTAGACTCTTCACACTTGGATCTTCAGGAATCAATTCCAACACAATTCGCAAATCAGCTGAGCATTTCTCTGTATCCTTCAATCTATCATAGCAAAGTGCTCGACGATACAATGCCTTTGTATTCTTTGGATCGGTTTTTAGCACTGTCGAACAATGCTCAATTGCTTTGTCCCAAGTCTCCAGTTTGATAAAGCATTGAGCCAGATTCAAATGAAGAGCCTTCTCTATATCTGCTACTGCCTGTTTCTGTTCTGGAGACAAATTGAAGAATTTGGTACAGTGAATCAAAGCTTGTTTCTATCACTCACTTTCAATCTCATTCTTTACATAGAAACGAGCAGCATTCGTGTAATTCTTATCCTTGAATAGATCTGTACCTTCTTTCTTATTTGCTTCTACTCGAGCCATTCGTTGTGAATATGGGAGCTTCACATCCTCTTTGGAATCCTATCAATGATACCAATCCCTCATTCTTACCTTCTCATTCTTCTTACTCTCTTCTTCTAATTGCTTCTCTACTTCCAGTCGATGAGATTCCTTGGCATCAAAAAACTCTTTGAATTCTGTATGTAGCTTCTGCTCCAAACTCGCTAATCGCTCCTCCAGCACTTTAGTCTCACATGTCTCTCCGTCTGACCATAGCCATTCCTTCTCTGCATCCAAAATACTTGTTAACTTTGTCTCATCTAACTTCGAAGCAAATTCACCACTCAACTCTCTTCGCATCGAATCTAGCAGACTACAATCAAATCCTTCATTCATTCTTACGCTTCAAACCGATTATGAGCCTCGGCATAACGTTGCTGCTCTTCATCTCGTCCTCTCAATTTCATTTCCAATGCCTCTGTGACTTCATATTCATCACCCTTCTCTTTGTCACCTTTCAACATCCACTCATTGTTCAAGGCTATCGTATCTCGAATCGAATCATAGACTCCCAGCAAAGCAGCACCCTTTGCAATACATGAAGCACTGTCCACTGTGAATCGAAGAGGCATTCCCATCACTTCTTCCACAATTCGCTTCATGAAATCGATTCGACATCCTCCGCCAATCATCTCGACTGCATCAATAGTTCCTGAGAAGGCTTCACGCAAAGCACGTGCCATCTCTTCGAAGGCTTTGATCTGATCCTTCACAATGACCTCCATTTGCGCTCTCGTGAGGGCTAGTTGATACTCGTCTCCATCAATCAGACCATCCACTGTATTGTTTGCACGAGAAGCCGAACTCAACATCTCCTTCAGTTTCTTACAGCCATTGGCCAAGCGAATGGCCTGCTTTGTTCCAGGACGAATTGTCACTCCACGCTTCTTCTCTATCTCTTCCACAAAGTAGTTGAAGAGCATGCGATCAATATCCTTTGCTCCAAATTGCTGGCTCTCAGAGTGAACCACTTCACACTGACTTCCATTCACACGAACCACATACATATCCGTGAAACAACTTCCTTGATCAACAAACAGAATATGGCGATCTCCCTCTGCTGGAAACTCGGGAGAATTCTTCAGACGGAAACAATAACTAAACATCACCTTACAACACCTTATCTACTTGAATGTCTGCGCCTTGTCGGTATTTGTTATAATGACTTCCTTGAAACCAGCAAGATGGGCAGCATCAATGACTAAACGGACACAAACAGGACTCAAACCTGAAGGAACAGCAATTACTACTTTATTCACATATTCTGGATAACTCTTTTCAATAATTTGGTACACATAGTTGAACAACATGGAAACAGCATGCATAATACTCATTTCTGATATCAGGGGATCGTCGCAAACACTAAATACAACACCTTTCTGTTCATCCGACTTCATCTGGAAGCACAGATCCGGATATCGTCCCTGCAACTCTCCAATACAATCCATGCACTTTAGAACAAGTGGCAAATGAGAGTACACATTCTGTGGACACATCGTTGCCGTCGCAGCTGCATCTTCGCCAATAGATCGCACTTCTCTGTAAAACTTAAGGACTCCAGGAGTCGTCTCGTTAGATAATTTGTTCGAGACGAGTTTTGTTCCCAAGGGATTCCTCGAATCCACTACAGCTACGGCAATTTCCGACGTACCCAAGTCAATTCCACAAGCTTTCACACAATCACTCATGATCTTCACGTTGTATTTTACTAAAACTGTTCTTATCACGTTCTTTTCGTTTAGAACAATCGAAGACTGATTTCTGTCACTTTGGAATTCCCAATCCAATAACAATTTGTGCCATCGCCAAAGTCTTCGAATTCCCGGATTGTACGCCTCTTCTCTCATTCCCAAATCTCATCAATTCAACAATATGTCTAGTGGTTACGGTTCCCATGGAACGGAGGGAAGATGTTATCAGTTCTGGATGAATTTTGAGAGGTGCATGGTTTGGCCTGAGGAAATCGTGTTACTGTTGTAGATGCAGACGGATAATCCGTACAAGTGTGATCTATTGAAGGAAGATTATGTGGAGTGTCTCCATCACCGAAAGGAAGTCGGGATTATCGTATTTGGGTGAGTGTGTAGAAGGATCGTGCTAATATGGTGGAAGTGGCCACTCAGATAAAGGAAAAGAAAGAGGCCAAGGAAGAGAAGGAGGCTTGGCTTGCTGAGGTTTCCAAGAAGCATTAAAGCAACAGATCGCATTTATATGATACAGTATTGTTTACAATGTTACTTAGAAGAAACAAAGAAGAGAATTCGGTCCATCACAAATGAGACGACTTGTTCCACATCATTTAACGTGATACAATTGATACAATTCTTGTTATCTTGCAGTGTCGATGTGGAGTCAACCTGAAGTGAACACTGAGAATCGTGAACTTGAGTTCTCGAATCAGGGACGTGTGGAATGGAACGAGTAACCTTCTTTTCCCAAATTGTACACGAAAACGAACTATTTCCATTCCTTCTTAGAGGAGATAATCTAACTCTCGCAGAGGACTCAAATCCAGAAACTGTACTCTGTCCTCTTGCATAACCAATTGATGAAGGTGGACTCTTTCCACGTTCACTAACTAACGAAAAGGGCCTTTCTTTCACATCTGGAGAAAGGGATCCAGTGAACAAACTATCTCCATCCAAGACTAACGGACTGTTCAACTCTTTCGATACGGAAGGAGTTAAAGGAGAAAAAGTCCCACTTGGAGGAGGCGGCGATGATGATTCTCCTTCCCATTGACCATCCTCTTCAGTAAGGCTCGAATCAAACGATTGGGGATGATTCTTAGAGCCTCGATAAGTTGTTACCTTGGAAAATAAATCCTTTCTTACCTTCATTCGGGATTCACACCAAAGAGGAGAGTCTCCTGTTGAAAAGCACTCCGACTTGTATGCGTCTTCAGAGCTCTCCATGTACCCAGAAGACAAAAAGTCAGTGGTAACAACAAACACTTTTATGACCGGATTCCTCCATCCAGACGGATATTGCAGCCATTCAACATTGGATTCAAAATGACAGTCTACAGGAATATGAAGATAGTAATGCTTACTTCTACAAGACTGGCAAATTCTTCAGGATCTCCAAGTCGTCTTGGGAATGGAGTCATCCTTGTGAGGAGGTTGACCGTATCTTCGTATTCTTTCATCTCGGAGGTATTGAATAACCCTGGTTGAATACAAACACAACGTATTCCATAGCGGCCAAGAGATCGAGCAAGCGGAAGGGTCATTCCAGAAATTGCCGCCATCGCCGTTGAGTAGGCAATCATTGCTCCCGATCCATCGACTGCAGCCATACTATGTGTTAAGAAATGAAATTGGCAAACCTAGATGTGTTGATAATCACTCCTCTCTCCCCATCTACGGAGCGTGGATTTTCAGTCATTCGTCGGACTGCTAGACGAACAAGGTTGAAGTCTCCAACTACATTGCGGTCAATGACTTCTCTAAAAGACTCAAGCGAATGGGGGTTACGCATTTTTCCAAGAATCTACGTTAGATGGATTATAGACTAGTTACTTCTTCTCCTGCTACTGAATGCTCTGTATTCACCAGAATGGTGGGAGCTTGGCCATATGCTGCTTGAATTGTATCAAGTACATTTTCGACCTTTAAATAATCATTCTACACTAGCCAAACGTCATTAGGGTTAAGAGTATCCATCCCACAGAAGAGGGTATTCCCCTCTCCCTGAATAGAATCCACCAAATCCGAACTTGGTGATTTGTGAATGAAAGATCGATCACAGCAGGCTACTTTGATTCCATGAGAGGCGAGTAATCGCGCTGTGGCAGTTCCGAATCCGGAAGCAGCTCCTGTAATAAGAGCAATTCTGGTTAGTGACTGCATTGAAAATAGATAGTGACACCTATCCTTCATCTTCGTTTCAATTGACAAGAAACAAATCCAGTTAGTCATGTGAATATTTACACTTATCTCCATACTTACAATAACCTTTACGATAGTCCCAACATACTTTCTTTCGGGAATTGGAGGCTTTAACAACATTGTCACTTTTCATTTCCGATCCAAAAACAGTTAGAACCTTCTGAACTTCACTGAATTCGGGGGGAGATTGTACACTATCATTCTTCTCAGAAGTGACTTCCACCTTCCCTGTCTTCACTGAAGCCTCATATTGTTTTGGATCATAAAGACGTTTGTTCTAGGTTCAACACCTCCACTCAACTCTACCGTCGACTTTGGGACAGGTTCTACTGATACTGTGTCATCTGTCACACGACCACCTCGATCTGGAACTGCAGCGATTCGAGTGTTTCTGAAACTGCCCTTATTCTTGTAAGCTGCCGTGCTAACCTTGAAAACACGATTTAACAACTATTCTAAAGAAGGGATTTCACTCTTACGCTCCTTCTAGAATCAAATACTGTATCCACCGAAAAAACGTGAGTGATGTCAATTTCGTTCCGCAGTTCTCCAATCTTCGTTGTATCGAACTTCTGGGGCTGGTTCCACAACAGACTCTGGATCGTAACATCGAGACGCTGAACCATCATAATCTTCTTATTGTGATAGAGCGAATCACAAAACTGGTTGTATTTTGCCAGTTTTTCAATGTCCTCTGCAGAGTAGACTGAGCGATCCAGCAAATGAGGGTTAAAACGCTAAACTAATGACACAACCCATTGCATTACTTCACAGAACGAATAGATATCATGAATAGCAGATTCCGTCGTTGTTGATCCTGTAACGCTGATCGCCAAATCATTCACCTAACCATCATCGAACTCCTTTTCACCCACTCGCTGTTTCAATCCTTCAACATTCCGATTTGGAGACAAAATACTCTGCTTAGCATGACTACGACGATAAAACAGAATTCGGTTCATCTGCAACTCCTCTAACAGAAATACGATTGCCATCAGTGTATTCAGCATTTCGTCGTCCCCATACTTCAGAAATCTATGTCTCAACAGGTCCTAAGACTCAAACCCTCTTTGATATGCAAAAGGAAGATAATCATCCAATGAGTATTCAACACACATTAGATGGTCGCCTGCAAGACGGTTTTCCAGACTTTGGATCTATTCATTACTCCCTTCTAAATCTACTACATCATTCATAACCGATAGAATGATTGGTCCAACACAACAATCCTGACCTAGAGGCAACTTAGGCAATTCAGTTGCGGACAACTCGTCGATAGAGCATCCCAGATCCTCCATCTTGTAGATACAGTCCTCCCAAATACTTTGATAGTCCATAATGATAGTTTCAATAAGATAGGGAATGAATAAAGGCGGAGAACTTTCCAGGAAAATGCTCAGGTTTTCTGTTTTTGCTTTTGTTACATCGTTGAGTCGGAACACATCGATTGGAGTCCATCCCTTGTTAATCCCATCATCAGTACGATATGTTGATTCCCGCGGGAATCAGACGGTTGTCGTGTTAGTACAGAAAACCAGTTTTAGGACATGTCACTGTGGGTAGTAAGTAGAATGGAGTCAACCATAGAGTACTACCTATTGTTTCTGGTCTGTATGGAATCTTTCTGTTGTGGGCCACAGGAAGTGATGGATCCGTATTTAGTATAATTACGTCCATATCTATTTTCATTTTGATTCGTTCAATCTCTAGTTATGCTCGTTCTTTTTCTATTGTTGCCCCACTACTTTCTATCATCTCCAGCGTTGCCCATCTGGTGCTGTCTATAGTTGTTAATGCGAATGGAAAGGAAGTACGATTCTTGGTGGAAGGTGATGATTTCTAGCTTCCCGTTGATCTCGGAATTTATCCCTTAGCCGAAGGAGAATCTATTGGAGGTGTAATTGCAGTTGATATAGTTGTCATTGTGGTTTCCTTTGTCCTCCTCATTCTCCGTTTGGCAACGAAATTCCTTGTAGGAATTATATCTCTTTATTAATCTATAGTCTTCAGAGGAAGAGCCTAAACCAATTCGTTGTCATATCGTAGTACCGCTGATTCTCATGGTAATTTCGTTCCTTTTGGGTCATTCAGTTTATCATTTCATTCAGGTGATCTGTTTCACCTTCCTCTTTGCGAAGTGGTCTCTGTCTTCTGAGGATTCTCATACTCTTCTATCTCCTTCTCAGAAGACCCTCTACTGTGTGTGGTTGATATTAGATTATCTCATTTGGTCTTCTTCTCGATTCTGGTGTCATTATATCACAGATATTACATTGGGTGACTCCTTATCCTCATCCAAATTCATTTGGGCTAAACTCGTTCTTATAGCTGCTTATGCTACTCTTCTTTTGGTTCCTTCTGAACTGAAAGTGAAGACAGTTAACCATAATAGTGTGAAATCGAAAGCCCAAGCCAATTTCGAGAATCGTGTGCGAATCATCAAAGTCTTGTACTGTTGCTTATCTTTCTTGAGTTCTAGCCTCTATCATTTTGTTAATAGTCCTGTGGGTATCTTTGTTCAGAATGTCATGATCATCATTTGGATCTTTATGTATCCTTCCATTCTTACTATGATTCTTCTTCTCATCTCAACAGTTAATATGGTTCTTGTTTCGGCTCGTAAGATAGAGGATGCTGTGGTCATTTCTCCAAAGCGATGGACACAGAATCTTTTGATTATGTAAGCATTCTTTCTTCTCTTTCCTTTAGCTATGTCCTTCTTATCGGTATCGTCTATTATATCTTTTCCGCGGGAGTATCAGAATTTTTGAAATCCAATATTCGGGTCTATTATTTCATCTTAGGTGGTCTTATTGATTTCAAGAATGTGAACTGGTTCATTTATTGTTTCCTATTCTTCATGGGATGGTTTGCAATGGTATATCATGAGAGTCATGATTCATTTCCAGATGAGTCGTAACCTTGATAAGAAGAAATGCTGCTATCCTCGTTATCTTCGTGTTCCATCTCCTTCACGAACTTATCATGTCATTCGTCTACTTTTCCTGATTGCTTGTGTTCTCACTTGTTTGATCTCACCTGATTTGACTATGGGAATCCTTCTCTTCCTCTTTGTGTTCTCAAATTTCGCGAATATTTGGAATTTCCAAGTTTGGTATTCTTCAATCATATCAGTGATTAAAATTGGTGTTAGTTTATTATTCCCTGTATTTGGAATTCCACAAATCTCTCATATTTTAGGAAGATACTCATAGTGATATATTTGAACTATTTGGCTTACGAGGAGGTTATTCTACGGATACCATTGAGCCAGTAAATGTATACAACTTCTATTCAATTGTGAATGGAGTGATTATGGCATTAGCCGGCTTCAATTATCTCACGTTAATATTCGACAAGATAGAGGATCAGAAGTAGAATGATTGTTATGAAGCTTATTGATAGAAGAACTATTGAATCGAAGAAAGGTGGACTGAGACTATGGGTATTCATTCAATCATTCTTATCATTTGATAGAAGAACAGTATTTGGATATTCTACGTTCTCTATTATGCTACTGTTTGTAGTAATATTCCAACCTATATGACAGCCTTATCATTATTCATATTGTGTATCATTGTATCTCATCATGTGTTATCCAATGAATCCATCCTATTATGGTACATATCTGTGATAGTTGAAGCATTATTGTTCGTTTATTCGTATTTCCATTATTATTGGATTATTATTAGATATCTCTGTATGTTTGATGTATTCAAACCAACACTAACTGGATTCATTGGTACACTGTCTCCTATTGAATTAGGTCTTTTTGAGTCTACTGATATTGGTTTCATTTTTATCTTATTCTCTAATCTGTAGTATCTGCTGTGTCTGATGGTGATGTTTTTTTCTATCTTCTACGATTCTTCATTCGCATTATGATCGGAGTTTCACGTATTTCTTATATTCATGTTCATTTGCATGCATTTCCTTATTCTATAGAAGAGAGATTCATTAGAACGAGAAGTACAAGCTGATAAAGAAGAAGTAGAAAAGAATGATACAACAACTCCTGAAGAGGATCAGAAATGGTTAACAAATTGGTCCTTAACAAAACTCTTCTTCTATAATCATTTCCCCAAATTACTCTTCATTGTGGTTGTACTGATAAGCTTCATTGAAGAGGACGTTATGTCTTATGTTTTGTACATCTTCTTCTTGGTATTCTTCTTGGTATTCCTTCATATTTAGATCAGTTCATTTGTATCAATCCGTAGTCAACCTCGTTGGCGTAATATTTACAAATGGTATGTCATTCCTGCTTCAATCTTCATTCTGGCTCGATTTATTGCCCAGTTCTCATGGAATGATAACATTGTGTCTGAGAATGGAGTGAAACTTGTTGCTAATACTACTGAGACTATCGTTCTGACGTTGTTATGAATTCTGTTCATCATTTTTAGAATCACGGGAATGAAGAAATATGTTCCTCGAACTTTGCCTTCTGTATATCCTACGTTTGGATCGCGTGACTATTTGGATTTTACTACTGGATGCTTCCGTGCAATCTTCTACTACTTCCTAGTGGTTGCTATTTGTGCAGCCAATCATAGTGTTGATAAAGCTGGAGAACGAACTGTGGAGAGATTACGAAGTATTGAGGAGAAAGAGAATAAACGACCAAAGACAGAGGAAGAGAAGACATTGGAAGCTCATTGTCGTGTTCGAGTTGATAATAGTTATGACGAAGTATATCGTCTAAGCACATTTATCATGCGTCATCAGTATCTTCAGTATACTCAAGCTATTGAGGATGATATTAGTGCTTGTGAAATGACTCCTGTGCCTATTGCAAGTGATGAGAGTTCGGAGGAAGAATCGAGTGAAGAGAATTCTGAGAGTGATACATTGGATACTCCTACTCCGAAAGAAGAGCCAAAGACCATTCATACATCAATTAGAAATTGGTGGTTATTCCGTGTATTCCAGAAATACATAGAAAATCATAATGTCCCAACAAAGCATATATTTTGGTTACGTGTAAAGAAGAATTGGTTATTGTTTGTATATGAGGTGATCTCATTCTGTAATCACAATTTGTTGGACATCATTCGTTTGATAAACATTGGAATGATGACTGTGGCTTGTGGAACAGATAACTTCAATTCTCTTCTTAATGTCTTGTTGATTATTCCTCTTACAGCAAACCTTAAATCATATTGTGCTGCTCCATTCATTGCAGTATTCTTAGCAATCCTTCTCTTCTTAGAATATGGTTTGTATATTGTGCCGAATAAGACTCTCTTGACTGAATGGTTAGAAATGGGTACATTGAATGATCAAGTGAGGAATTATTTGATGATTGCCAACATCTCATCTGTTTATATGATTCCTAATACCATAACCATGTTCTGCTTGGTTATTCAAGCTCAACTTGCTCGTGAGATGAAGGAGGCTACAGAGATATCTGAAACTGAACCAAAGGAAGTGGAAATGGTTCAAATGGATCCTGAAGATCATGAGACCTCCCATGAACCAGAACGTCCTTCATTGATGGATGGAATTCGATCCTGGTTTACGTTACAGCTTCATAATATTACTCTTGTGATTATCTTCCTTGCATCTGTTACCAATACCAATCTGTTAAGTAGTGTTTATCTCATCTATTCACTGTATTTCCTCTTCCATCCAGGAGCTATTAAACAAGTGGACAGTAAAGCCATTCGGTTTGTCAAGTGGTATGCTTTCCTTCACCTTGCTATCATTGTGGCTTATCAACTTCCTTTCTTCCCAGAACCTGCTTCATGTCAACTGGATGGTACTTGTATTCCCTGGATGCAACTCATTGGTCTCAGTAAGACGGTATATCGTTCCTATGTTGGTAATCCCACTTGTTCACTCAACACTACGATAGCTGAAGAAGGACTTACGGAATGTCCAGGACCCTATGTGATAGAAGGAGGTATTCTGAGTATTGTCATTATCAACATCATTGTGAATATCGGGTATCTCATTCAAACGAGCGAGATATACAGTACTGTGAATCGTCATGATGTGAAATCACTCCTTCAAGCTGCTGTTAACAACAAGAATTTGATGAGTATTTGGAAGAAACGATTGGTTTTGCGTGAGAAAGAGGTCACAACCATCACTTCGTTGCTTTACAATCAATTGTGTATCATTCTGAATAAGGTTCTCTTCGTGGATAGTCAGCTCTATGCCGCTAAGGATGATCGATTTGTTCTTCCTCCTACAATTGAATCGGTTGAAGTTACTGGTCCTTATTCAGCTCGTCTCGTAGTCCGTGTAAACGAACAGACTTGGCCTATTGAGGAGACAATCACAGGTTTCATTGTTGGTATTCGGAAGGAGAGGAATGACGATGTTCCAAACATGAAGCATGTGGATGAAGAGATTCTGTATCCCAATGAGATGATTGTGGATCATCAAGTAACAATTGATGTGACACAGCTGAAGCCGAACTGTTCATATCACTTTAATGTATGCTGTCTGTTTGTACAAGGTCGAACTTCTGTTGCTACAACCCCAAATGCCATTCGTACTCCTCCTACACAGAATGTGGATACTTATCTCTGGTCTAAGGTTCGTGTGAAGATCAGTAAATTCGTGTATGATAGTCCTGCTCAAATGCAACGTATTGAGACATTCCACTACACAGAGCCTGAGATTGATTTGGATGAGTTGGAGTATTCAATTCATGAGGAACGTGTGAAAGAGTTTGGTAGTGGAACCAAGTCACTGAGTTATGGAAAGAAGTCTCCTGAACCTAAGCAAAAACTGAATTTCATTCCTGTTACAAACTCTGAGATGAAAGAGCTTGAGAACTGTGATATGCTATTGAATACTCAGACTCGAGAGTATGCTTTGATTCATATCTTTCATGTATAGAATTCTCCTACGGAAGAAATCTAAAGAACTTGGAAGGTATGATCTGTGCTATGTTGTTAATGCTCGTTACTTCCCTGATAAAGAGAATCCTGATCGTAGTTACATTCGTTTGATTGTTATAATGAATGCTTCTTCTTATGATTAGATTCAATGGGATCACTTGAAACAGGATTATTTGTATATATTCCGTTCAGCCAATCATGAGAAGGGATCGAATTTGTATCAGCTGATTGAATGGTTCAATATGATTCTTCCTCTTACTGTGTATACTGATACTGAGGTACGATTTGGAGTAGTAATTCATGATAGGAGCTTGATTCTGATGAAATCTCACCTGAAGCAAAATCTCGAGCTAAGAAGGTTCTAAAGATGTTTAAACGACCTACCATTCAGTTCTCTCAGAAATGGCGTAATTTCCAAAGTCTTCAGAAGCTCTTAACTCTTCTTCTTGTATTGTTCATGATCTTACGAGGTGATATCTTTAATGTGGTTCTAATGTGTTTCTATCTCTGTTATGCTGCCTTGTTCCCTCTTCATATTCCGTACACCTTCTACTGGATTAGTTCTGTTGTCTTGTGAGTTTCTTCTTTTCATGTTATCTCTAGAACAGCTGTGATTATTGTCAAGTTCCTAATCCAAACTAGTTTCGTTAGTCAGTATTTGACAGATGGTGTATGGAAGTTTAGTGGTCTGGTTGATTCTTATGAATTGAATAATTGCTAGGTACATGAGAAGCCTGAGACGGACTATGTACCAAATTCCTTCCAGTGGCTTCATATTATTGGTTTCTTCAAAACTGACAGTGAATATGTGAATAATTGAATGATTAGTAATGCATAGGATCCTCCAATCTTCAGTAGCATCATTTGGGACTTACTTCTGTTACTTGTCTTTGTATTCTTCCAAGTGAGACTTCGAGCATTCTCATTAGATAAACAATCAGCTGAATCTCTTCTATTAGAAGAAGCCAAAGTATGTATTCTGTTAAGATCTAAGTTGCAGAAAGAGCAACCAGCAGAAGAAACAGAAGAGACGGAAGATGTTATTGCGAATCCTCATATGCCTGTGAAAGAGTGAATCATTCTCTTCTGTGTCATTCTTAGTCTGATTCACAAAGAAACAGATCCAGCAATCTTACGATTCCGTCGTTATCCTTCTTGGGTATGGTATTTCTTGTTTATGCTTATTTGCTAGTATCAGGACTTCTTATGTACCATGTTCCCGGATTCATATCTACTTCGAGATCCTACTGCTACAACCCATCCTTTTAAATTTGGTCATGACTACTATGTGTAAGAATATGAAGAATAATTCAGTGTAGGCCAACACTTATCATTCAAGGAGTCATTTTAATATATGTGTTCTTATTCTATGGTGATATGACCAAAATGAATGTTGGAATGATGAATGAGTTTTATAGGATAGTATGCTTTCTCAAAGACTGTAACTAGCGGTACAATTCAATCAGGAACTGTAGCCTGGATGTGTGTGATTGTGATCGATATTGTATTGGAGAGAATCTTCTTCGTTCGTGTATCTTCTTCATCATTCTACGTTAGTCCTAGCGAATGCTTCGTGTGAAGTATTATCTTCATCTCATATTCTCAATACTTCTTCATATCTACTGTTTCATAATTGTTCCTAGTCAAACACAAACACATTTCCTTAAGAATGGTTATCTTATCTTCTTCTATCTCTTCATGATGATGTATTTATGGGTCTCAGTTCTTCAGATTCGTTCAGGGTAGATATGAATTGTTTCCTCTTATCCTAGCTATCCAACTAAGGATCAGTATATTGAGAAGGTGGTGGCAATGGAGTTTAGTATGAAGCCTTATATGATTAACATGGTTTATCGAATGATTCCATTCTTATATGAATTGAACTGTCTCATTGATTGGTCTGTTACTGACACATCATGTGATTTGTGGAACTATATGCGAATTGAAGAGATTCGTAATACCATGTTCGTTGGAAAGTATAA
The DNA here is from genome assembly GCF_000743755.1 of Blastocystis sp. subtype 4. Taxonomy (NCBI): domain Eukaryota; class Bigyra; order Opalinata; family Blastocystidae; genus Blastocystis; species Blastocystis sp. subtype 4. The sequence goes on along the minus strand of NW_014569418.1, from coordinate 10,028 downwards.
GGCCTTGAATAGTCAAAAGGACACTGAAAGGAATCGAGGTGAAGGTAGATCACTAATGGAGAAGATGATGTGGGGTTTCAGTATGCTTATTCTGATTGTGCTGTTACTTCTACTTCCATTAATGTTGTTCTCATCTGATTCATCTGCTTTGGTATCAAATCCAGTAACAGGAACATCTCTTGAAGTGAATTTGATGGTATGATACGAAGGATCGAATTCAGTTTAGGTGGCTGGAGAACCACTTCATATCTATTCATCTACTAATAGTGGAAAGATAACAGATGTTAGTCGAAGTGAATATGCTGTATGGCAGACCATGTTCAGAGGTCGATTCTTCTCTCTCTCGTTATCCATAGAATCTTCAGGAAAGACTGTCTTGCTTCCGAAGTGGGCTACAGAGGCTCAGAAGGTTACTATTCCATCAATTGTACGTATTGTCATTCTGACTGATCTATAGTCCAATCAGCCCTGGACGATTCTGGAGGAGTATGTTGATCGCATCGTTTCTGTTGTTGAAGAGAACTGTACCAATGTTGAACTTCAGGTTAATGTGGGTCTTACTCGAAATCTCCCTGAGGGATCGGAGACTGTACGGAACACTATCTCAGAGACATTCAAACAGAACCAGTGTGATGCCTTGTTGCGAATGCTCAACTTCACCTCACCAACCTTTGATCTCAATCAAGATACCATCACATTCCCGAATTTGTGGGGGATTTTTGGAATTCCATAATTTGTAGGTATTCTCGTCTGTACTATCTGAATGATGCAACAGAGCCCACGAACTTCGATACAGATGAGAGTCGTTACAATAGTCTACAACTGAGTTTGAAGACTGCTTATTCAGAGGCTTTCTCTACACAGTACTATTGGGTCGTATCAAGTGATAATCCTGACAATCCTGTGTTTGAGAATGGTGTCGATTTCTGGGTGATCAATGAAACGCAATTGTCCCGTTGATTAATGGAATTGAAATAATCTGTAGAACTTTTGGCAAGTAGCATCTCATCCTTGGGTTCGGCTTCGATTACTGGTTTATATATCATCGTTTTGGTCACTGTGGGAGCATACTTCCGTTCGTTCCTTGTTCCAGATGTGACAACAATCATGTATGTGACATTGCCTGATCCTCTTCCTATTCTCGAGCTAATTTGCGGTTTGTATATTACACGTATTGATACTTACAAGTATAATTGATTGGAGTGGTTGAGAGCTAGGGGTCATTTAAGAGACGAAGCAAAGATTAGTGGTTTGATCATGAGTGTCTTCCGTAGCAATGAGTTATTAATGCGGTTAACACGTGCGAATGCTCTCTTCGGTGTTATCCAGAGAAAGGATGAATTATACAATCCTGTGAATCCATATACGAGTGATTCTGAACATGCATCCTCTCTACTTCCTTTAATCACTTACGTCATTAAGAATATGCAGATTCTTTGATGAGATTATGTTTGTTAGAAAACCGCGGGTTCAACCAACCGACCCATAACTCCCTGTCAATCCAACTCAATCCTCAAAGGAAAGGAGATCCCAAAATCGTCTCTACTGATTGCGAGGATATCAAAATTAAATGTTGAAAAGGAGACCAACTCTCCAGTGTGATGTGACTAGTTATCACTTGAAAATGAGTCCTAGGATCCTGGTCTGATAAAAGTCTGTGACCATATCTACATAAGTTCTTCTTTTCCAGCTGGTGATGAGAATGTGCTTAAGAACGAAGGAATTACTCACATTTTGAATTTAGGAGGGGTGAATAGAAACTATTCTAGCGTAGATTTCTGATTCTGCTATGTTTTGTAGTCCTTTAAAATTCTACGGATTCTTATTAATGATAATGCTGAATCAGACATTTTATCGATTACTCCAGTGACAAACCTCTTTATCTCTTTAGCCATTTCGGAAGGAAATATCCTTGTTCATTGGTTTGGATATGAAGGGTTTCTGATACATAGTCGTCAGGGTTATTCTCGGTCACCAGCAGTGATTATCGCTTACTTGATTAGTCAGTTAGATTATACATATGATGATGCTGTTGGGTGTATTAGAAATGTTTGTCGCGTGGAATTGAATTCTGGTTCAATTGTCATTCACACTTCATGATCAGGTTTTAACGCCCAATTACTCTCTTATGGATTGCACAAGGGAAATGAGTTTCAGGCAGAAGAAGATTACAGGTCAAACCACTTCAAGACTTTCTTCGATACATTTAGCGAGGGTTCGTGTAGATTAACAATTTGATAAATAGAAATTGAAGCTGTAGAAGACCCACTTGAGATGTGTCTCCCTCAAATATCTTACATTTCATCTCACGGAACTACAACGATAATCAATTTGATGTCATCATTTGTTCGTCCATTCTATTGTAAGAAGTGTAAAACAATTCTAATTATGCGCAATCGGTATCTATTGTTGAGACACGTGATTTGTAGTTTTTGTGTTCATGGATGGGACTACTCCCATGACTTTAATCTATCTAAAAGAATACTTTCAGTAATAAAAGAATCCAGCGAATCCTTAGAGGATGGGTTTGTTGCTGAGAATGTGTCGGAAGAGGCTTCGAATACTGTTGACAGCGTGTAGGCGTTGAGTTTATGATGAACTGGTAGAATGAGTTGTCTTGATGACGTTGTTCAAACACCACTTAGTAATATCCAACGACAGCAGATTCGACGTATTCTCCTCCAATATGTAATGCGGTGCAAAGAATGGGGAGATTTCCGTGGTTTGGAGGGTGGTTGTAATTGCTGCGCTGATTGTTGTGGTTGGATTCGGCAACAGTTACGTTGTACTCCGTAAGAATATCTGTTTCCATCCATGGGTAGAGGTGAACTAAAGTGTCCTGGTGGTTGTAACTCGATAGTGGGGTCTTTTTTGTTGGAACCATTCACGTATGGCAATTCAAGTGATGTGATGAGTAGCTGTTCTTGTGGAAAGAAGCTTCGTGCTAAAGTTGTTTTTGATTGGAATGCCTTTTTGTAAGACATGTTTGTTGAAGTGGTTGATGGGGATCCCACGATTTGTACAGTCTTGGTTTCAATCAATTTGAGACTATTTCAAATGGGAAAACGAAAGAAATCGCTGAAGAAAGTTGTTAAGAAGACGGTAGCCAAACTCGCTGTGGTTTTCAATTGTCCAAAGTGTAGTTATCCCAAATGTTGTAAGTGTACTATGTAGTTTGTTCAGTAGTTTATCTAACATATAGAGATAAAAGGATAAACAAAGGAAGTATTGAATGTTCAGTTTGTAAAGCTCACTTTTCGATGCCTGTTGGAGGTACGGAATTTGGTTTTTTAATTATCGTTAGTATTGACAGCGCCAGTAGATATATATGCTCGGTGGATTGATGAGCTTGAAAAGGTAAATGCTTCTCCATATGGAGACGATGAAGAAGGAGAGGATGTGGAACGAGATAGTGAGCATGAGAGTGATGGCTATTCAATTGTTTGCTACAAACAAAATCAACCCTAATTCTGTCCCTTCAACTTCTTCTCTTCTGCTTCAATAAACGTCATCAGATTCTTTGCAGTCTCCGGATCCTTTTCAACGCCTTCTCCAAGAAGGTACATGGATGCGATCTACCTATTGACATTCTTATTCAATACTACATTCTTGACAGCGGCAAGAGATCCCAACGAAGCAGCATTCGTATATACTTCAAATGCCTTCTTCAAGTCCTTTTCCTGACCCTCACCATTGTAAATCATCGCTCCAGCACTACACATAGCATCAGCACTTCCTCTTTCACCCGCATCCAAAAACAACTTGAGAGCCTTTGCCTTATCCACAGGTTCACCATCCTCTCCAGCATAGAATTGATTTCCACGGATAAAAAGAGCTTCTGGATCTCCCTGACGCATTGCACGAATCAGATAATCTTTGGCTTTCGCCAAATCCTTCTCAACTCCATCAGCAGTTTTGTACATCTGATGCAGATACAATTGCGCTTTGGTGTGACCACCACTAGCAGCTTTCTCTAAATACTCCAAACACTTCGTTATATCCTTCTCACATAATTTGGAACCACCTTCACCAGGCTTGCTCGTTGTGGGAACAGGAGCATTGGGGTTATCATTTTCGAAGAGTCCTTTGTGATAGCTGAAGCCAAGGAAATAACAAGCCGAAATATCACCCAATTCGGCTGCTCGGCGCAAGTATCCAAAACCCTTCACACGATCCTTTGGAACATTGTACAGACCTTCATAATAAATCTAGATCAAAATGAAAGAAGACGTTTACGAATCCAAGATTGTAGGTGGCATCCACATTATTTGCCTTATCAGCTTCTTCATAGATAGTAAGAGCCTTCTGAACGTTATCTCGTGTTGGGTCCTCCAGGCACATCTTGGCATATCCAACTTTGCTTGGAATATGACCTTGCTTCGCTGCCATATCGTACCACAACATTGCCTTCTCCATCAAATTGTCACGAAGTCGAGGATCACTACGAATCAACCACTAAACCAGAGGCTACAAGTCAGGTTTCATCTTCTCTTGCCAGTAACGCTGCATGTACAGATTTCCCACTGCAAACTGAGAGAGAATATCACCATTATCGGCAGCTTGAACAAAACACAAAATTCCAAGTTCCTTAGTCTCTGGTTTCTCCACAAATCTATGGATAATATCGAGTCTAGATAATCACTCTTCTCCCACGGCACGGAGTGCTTCAAAATTCTTCTTCTTGGCTTCTTCCGAGATGATCTTTTCCTTTGCAGCATCATTAAATGTACAGGCTTCAATTCTCTGCTTGATATCAGCAGCAGAACTCATATCAGTTGAGAAGAATCTCTGTTGCATTCCAAAGGAATTGAACGGTCTGTATGTGCCATACATGCGAACAGGAACCAGTGACAACGGGCATTTCGCTATGACTGGCTTCACAGCCATGCGACTTGCTGATACAACCGAACGAATTAATCTGCTTCGAAACATCTGTTATTGAGGAAGACAAAGGGAGTTACATTCAAACGAAACTTCCTGTTCATAGACTATAAACGAAATCTGGGAAGCTATCCTTTTCGATGATTTGGGATGCATTGTAATAACATAAAAACAAACAAGAGACAACTTCTTCTCATTCACTAGTTCTTTTGCTTTTGCAAACATAGTATTCGATTGAATAGATTCATCGGATTCTAAAACTGCCAACAAATCATCCAACTCTTCCAACGATTGGTCATAGTCCTTCTTCACTCGAGGAATCATTTGTTTTGTTTGAGCTAGTACATTTTCCTACACTTCATAGATCAATTAACTGTAACTAGTTGCTTGATATCATATTCATCAGCTTTGGATTCTCTCATTTGTTCAATTTGTTCTGTTTCGCTCTTCTCCTCTTTCAAATAAGATTCAATCTCCTTGGATAACCTTCATCATCACACTTCCTTTTGTTTCCAACCTTGTGCACTTGCCAACTGCAATTCGGAGTTTCTTTTCGTTTTCACTTTCTCTCATATCTTTCTTAATATGGATACAGAATTAAAGTTCCACTCTTATATAGCTTCTTGAGAAAAAATGAACAAGCACGCATAGCCTAATTGGATAAGGCGCTTGCCTACGGAGCAAGAGATTGTGGGTTCAAGTCCCACTGTGTGCTTTTTTCTATATGATTCTTAGGAAGTTCCGCGGGAATACCAACTATGTTCCCATTATATCCTCCATGGAACACAATTGTTTATTCTGATGCATGTTAAAGCAGTTTTAACATTGGTGGGAGGAATACTTATCCACCTTACTCTGGGGACGTTGTATACAGCGTCAAACTTGTCGACATATGTTATATCTTATCTACATGTAGTAAAAAATGAAAGGGTGACGATTGTTGCACACTGTAATTTGTAGAATATGGATGAATCTATGTCTCCTTGGGTTTTTGCTCTTCAGTCTCTTGGTCAAGTCCGAAGTATACGGTATTCGTTATTCTTAGGCTACCTGCATGATTGTTGGAGGTTCGGTTCAAAGAGTACTGGGACTACGTTGGGCTATGATCACTGGTTGTGCTTTACTCTCTCTTTCTACACTCTGTGGCTATTGGACAGTTAATAATTTCTATCTTTTCTGTGCAACCTATGGAATGCTCTTTGGAGTCGGTGTTGGAGTTGCATACTCTTCTCCAATGACTGCTGGTAACTGAGAATTATTGATTTGATGTCTAGCAATGAAGTGGATGCCCAATCGTCGTGGCTTGGCAAATGGACTGATTGTCCTTGGATTTGGTTTGGGTTCTTTGATCTTCAATTTTATTGAAACACTCATTATCAATCCTAAGAATGTGAAACCAGTAATCGATCCTACTGGAGTTACGAAAGTAGTTGTCAGTGATCAGACTAAGCCTTAGGAGAAATTTTTCCCAAAGGAGATTGTCGAGCATATGCCAAAAGTATTCCTCATTCTTGGTCTCTGCTATGCTTTGATGCAGTTGATCGGAATCCTGTTAATCACAGAACCGAATGAAGAGGAGCAGAAACAACTTGTCAGTGAAACTGAAACTTCGCTTGTCACTACTCAGTCTACAAAAAAGAGTTTAACAATGAAAGAAGCTGCCAAGACATCCAAATTCTGGGAGATTTGGGTCACCTTATTGTGCGCATCCATGACGAATATTTTCGTTTCTTCCTTCTATAAGGTCGTTTCATAGATTGTTCATAATCCCTAGTTTTTCGGTCAATCCTTTATTGAGGATGATTTCTTCTTAGTTTTAGTAGGATCGATCTCGTCTGTGTGCAATGGTCTCTGTCGTCCTTTCTGGGGTAGTATGATGGACCGATTTGGCTACAAGAAGTCCATGGGATCCATGTTGTGTTTGTTCTGTGTGTTTATCGGAACATTTAACTTCACCAAAGTGGGAGGGAAATGGATGTTTATGGTCTGGGTGTGTGCCTTGTATTGGTGTATTGGTGGTGTGTTTGCTATGATCCCAACATTCACAGATAAATCCTTTGGAAGTGAGTACTTTGGAACTATCTACGGACTGGTGTTTACGGCTGTGAGTAGGATTGAATGAGAGAATTAAACCTAGTCTTTTCGTCTCTATGCTCGGCATTCTTTGTTACAACGATGGTGAAGCGAATAGGTGTGTTAGGAATTACAATGTGAGGATCCTGAGGAGCAATGATGATTAGTGCTTTAGCTTGCTTAGTCTTTGTAGCAATTCTTGTAACGTGTATTCCAAAAGACTGGTCATATCTTGATGTGAAAGAACAAACAGAGGAAAAGGAAACAGTTTTGATTGTTTGTTGTTATACATATCGGAAGGTTTCTGCTCTATCCATTGAATTAGGAACTATTATCGGAAGGATCTGTTGGTAATTGTTCATGACAATGAATCTCAATTTCCATACTTGATTGCCTTACTCTTTCAATAGGTGTAGGGACAGATGGAGTTGTGGTTGGTGTTTCCACCAGAGAGATTGATTCAACAACCTTCGGTTTTTCATAATTGCCATCAATCTTAATATCACTGCTTGAAGCTACAGAGTCTGTGTACGCAGCTATCATGTAATAAGCAAACTTTGTCAATCTCTCAGCATCAACTTCAAATATCTCTGTTGATTTCTGAATGACTAAACTAAGAATAAAGGACATACAGTAATCGCATCAGGACAAATCTCCCACACCATCTGAACAATCACAGAAATGTGTTTTATATCTAATGATGCAACGTCTCGTATCAGTTTTCGTTTTGCATTCACAGTAGCAGCTCTATTCGATCAACAAACTAACAACACTTTTAACGGCATTTTGGCAACACCTACGAATTAGTTGAATGAGTAATTAGTACAGGAGTTCATCATACGTGTGAAACGATCTTCAAAGATTCGCTTATACTTGATTGCTACTTCTGATACAAAGCATGCTTCCTAAACGTCAGATATATTTCAGAGAATATGACTCCATTGTATAACAAGCAGTTCTTCCAAATTAGTCTTACATCGTAAGCAAATTCGAATGGAGTTTTGTATTTCTTCTCAACAAGATTTCTCTAAGGGATATTTGCAAAGTTTTGTTGAATACCTTAACAGTCGATAAGTCCATAGGTTTCTTAATAACCTGTAAATAGTCAAATAAGCCAAGTGCTTCCCATTTTACTGGTTCATAAAAATCGACTAGACAGGATGATACTCATCATGTTCTTACCTAACTTGGAATCATCAAGAAACGAGTCTATAATCCTTTCGCACTCTACTAAAACCGATTCTATTGATTGCATAGAAAAATGTATTTCACAAACAACATCAAAAAGGGAAAAGAATCAAAGATCTTCCGAACGAGCCATCTCAACCCAACTACTCTGATGTATGTTGCTCGTGACACAACAAGACAGAAAAAGCATGCTGTCCAAGGCTCTTGACACACTCATGTTACTCGCATCCAATTGTAGACCCTGAGAACATTTATCAATGTCATCGAAAAAGGCATCATACATTGAACAAATTCCTTCTGAAGGATTATCCACAGCCTGTTCTGCTTGTTGACAGAACTCGCGGACATGGATTCCATGATATTCCACATCCGAGTGAACAGTTAGTAATTCAGCTGTCTCATCGACCAAATGAACTTGTAATTCCTACTCATAAATCCATAAGTGTTGAAATACACCACAACGGTCATTCCTCCATAGTAAACTACCATTACTACCCTCAATTTCGATTTGAAAGTGATTGTCATAATTCAAGGACGTTTTGGTCAGACACATAGAAGCATAGGCTCCACCTTCTAGCTCCATCATAATGTAGGCCGAATCATCCAGAGGTCGATCTGGAGATAATTGAGCGAAGCACGACATTAAGCGATAGATTGGTTTCTCCACAATAAACCGTAATAGTTCATAGGCAGGAATACCTAGTTCAGCTGTACAATCAGAGAGACCCACTTCAAAAGGGTTTTCAACATGCGACGAAGAAAGGAGATTCTGTGATTGGAAAAATTCGATTCGAATAAACAGAATTTCTCCCAGTATGTAATTTTGAACAATCTGACGAGCCTACAAATGAAGCTCTAGAAAAGATGCTACTAAACGGGTCATTCCATAATAACACAATGGATTTGCAACATGAAACACGAGGCCCTTTACAATAGCAGCTTTTTCTAAAGTGGCTGCCTCAATTTCTGTAATACACAATGGTGACTCACAGAGTACATGATATCCACTCTGTACGATCACTAGACCAAATTTAGACTCACTTCAAGAGCTTCGAGAGCAATAAAATAGTGAGAATTCACAGGCGTAAGAATAGTGAGAAAATCCATTCCCATACCCTTAGGACGGGACTTCTCTTTACTACAAATAGTATGGATACTACAAATGAACGAATAGATAAATGCTGACTCCGAATAACAACGAGAAGGGAGGATCCCAAGATCCTTTCCTATTTGGAGAGATTCTGTTTGAATCAGAGAAAAAGATCCACATGACAAACAAGCTCTGCCTGTTTTCTGCACTACTGTTAATTCTTCGATAAAAACACAACCTGTAGCGACATGATAAAAGAGAGTTTGAAGATTGTTGCCATTACAGATAATTCCCATGTTTAAATAGCGCTTAGCTAAGGATAAGCGATCCCATCAATATCCAACTTATTGATTCATCACTATTCTGGATGACTTCAGTCTGATAAGCATTTACAGGAAGGGAGACAGTACTTTTAGTTGACCGTTTTTGATTCTATCACTCATTTTCAACAAAATTCGGCATACTCTGGCATATTCCTCACAAAATGATAGATGAAAACGTAATTTATCAGGTTGATTGATCACAGGACAACCACAGTGCTTACACCTTAGAGTTGATTTGCTACTGCTCTGTTCTGTAGATATACTAGAAAAGTTATCAACGATGAATGAACCCTTCCAGTTCATAATGATTCAAAAAGAGAGGATTCCAGAAATTACCATGATTTCACAGATTCCACTTTTCTGTATTCATACATTTTCTCCTCAACAAGAGACGCTATGCAGAGACTGACTTCGGTTGCGAAGAAGACAGGGGAATTGACATCGGTTTGTGAACGAGCTGTGGGATTGTACTT
>NW_014569419.1:0-34913 GCF_000743755.1 Blastocystis sp. subtype 4 | reverse complement strand
TGACTTAGCTTCCTAGATCAGACGGGTTAGGGCGCTTTCCACTAGATATGACCGTTCTTGTTTTTATTTCTTTCACTAACCCTTTTCAATAACACATTCTTATCCTCACATCATCAATCCAATATTAACAATCCACTGTATCAACTATTGAATTCCCGCGTTAATCCTGGATCAATGATGCGATCAGTTGTCGTGCATGTCTAGTGGTTTTCTTAATTACCATAATACAAACAACTAAAGAGAAGTGTCAATCACTATTTCCACGATATCTGTTCTAGGTTTGTATTTGGATATCATAGTTCATTTAAAGTGATCTGATAGACAAGAAATGAATCCAAAGATGCGCGTTCGCACAATTGTGATTATCGCTTTTGTCACCGTCTTCTTTGATACGATGAATAACGCTTTAATCGTTCCTGTTCTCCCGTTTTTGTTGACCGAATTAGGTTCAACCAGTATGCAAGAGGGAATACTTTTCAGCTCGTATTCTATTTTTCAACTTATCAGTAATCAAATATGAAGATTCCTTTCCTAGGTTTATTGTTTATGGGTCCTCTTAGTGATGTCTATGGAAGAAAACCATTCATTCTTCTCTCCCTTTTTGGTTCCTGCTTTGGTTCTATTTTTCAAGGTATGTCGCGCGATGTCATCTCCCTAATCATTTGGCGTTCCTTTACTGGCCTATTTTCTGGTTCACTGATCCTTGTTCAAGCGTATTGTTCGTCTTGTTCTCTTATCTTTAGTGTAATTGCAGACATTATCCCAGCAGAACAACGAAATACCTATCTAACACGTTTAGAAGGTTGTATTTCTGCAGCATATATTATTGGACCTGCTGTTGGAGGAGTATTAGCTCAAGTCAACTATCATTTTCCGATGTCTGTATGAATTAAAGGATTTATCTCTAGGTATGTTGCTGGAGTCATTTCAGGAATTGCGATGGTTATCGCACTCTTCATTTTAAAAGAGTCACATCCAGGATTGGTAGACGAGGAAGGTAATCCTCGGAGAGGTAAAACAGAGAGTATAATTGATTTTAGATTTTGATCCTAGAGAAACAAAAGAAAGAACCCAAGAAGAGTATTGTAAAACCTCGTATCACTCTACTTATGTTATCTTGTTTTGTTTCGGAGTTCTGTATTCGTTGGGCAGCGAGTGCGTACGATTCTCGATATGGGATTTACCTCTCCGACAAGTTCGAGATTAAGTCATTTACTTATTCGTCTTTAATGTGATGTGTATTCACTATTAGAGTCGTTGTTGTGGTTCAGAGCCTTGTATGTCTAATCATGCATGTTCTTATCTATCCACTTCTAACTACAAAACTCTGTATTCCTATTCCTTATTTGTGTATTGTTGGATATCTTATAACCATTGGAGGATATATTGGAATGAGTGCCTCGACTACTATGATGGGTTCAATTATTGCTTCATCCATTCTATGGATTGGATATCCTTTAGTTACTCCTACGTCTGTATCCATTATTAGTGTAACTTTGAAGTGGATTGATCATTCCTAGACTACTCATTCTAAAGATGTTCAGGGAACAGTCCTTTCTTGGAATAACTTCTGTTATCAGGGATCTTTAATTATCTGTCCACTTGTATTGTCGGCTATCTATTCGAAGAATCGAGATGCCATCTTCTATTTCTCTAGTGTTCTCTCTCTCATTGGCCTGTTGGTAGTGAGTCCATTGGCTTGTAGAAAGGATGTGAAGACTTTGGGAAAGGTTTCTCTTTTGGATACACAAGAAATGCCCATCAAGCAAGATATAGAGTTGAAACCTTTGGAGAATAACCTGGATGCTTCTTTAGATAAGCAGAAGACTATGGATGTATCTCCTACTGTAGATAACTCAGCAGTTGTAAATGTGACTGTTGATTCTCAGGTTCCTTAATCTGTTTGTGAATAATCCAATCCAAATATGAGTTTAGTTCTAAGCATATTCAGATACCATTTATATTCTGTTGACGAGATATTAAATTGCTAGATCAATAATCTTCAATGTCTGCAGAAAACAACGCTTCTACAACTGTCGAGTGCATAATGAAGAAGTCGAATGAGAATTAGTATTGACACAAACGAGATAGAAGAGAAGGAAAAGGTGAAGAGTTATTCTGGATTTCTTATCCAATGTGGTCATTGCCAAGTAATCGGAAATCAACCAGTATATTGTAGAGTAACATTCTTTACCCCTATGGATGTGCCAGGATTCAGTGTCCTGTATGCAAAGAGCTGAATTATGCAAATACAAGTACGGCTGGCATTAAAACACCACAAGGTAGGATTAATTCTATGATTTAATCGATTTAGCTGTAATCAAGTGTCCTCAGTGCAAGAATACCATAGTAGTGTCTTTTATGTATGAATAGTCTAGAAATATACTCTTGGATGTACTCATTTTCATTGTTCTTGTGGAACTGTCATTACATTAGAAGTGATCTTTTTTCGCTCGTTTCACAGCTAGGAACCAGATTTCTATATACCTCATTATAGTGTGTAACGAATGGTGGTTGTTTCTTACAAGCCTAACATTCCTGTGTGGAACAAACACATCACTTGTCGTTCTCAGCTACATGGAACATATCATACAAATCGCTTTCTTTCGGAGAAACCTCTTCTACAACGACTTCAATATTGTCGTTCAACCGAGTTGGTTTCTACAGATCACAATTCACAAGCATCACTAACACAGCGAGTAAGAGAGAAGATACGATCGTCATTCAATGGGAAATAGCGAGCAACACCACCATCACTCGAAGGATCCCAAATCAAAGCCACACGTTCGCTTCGAGCTTCACTCTTGATTCGATTCACTCGAGCCCCTACAAACGATCGTTTCCACTCCATCTTCAATGTCTCTTCACGCCTTCAACTGTTCGCAATGCTCAGTAGTCTCACCTCGAGAACGATGAATACGGAGTGTACTGTGAAGAGCATCCCGGTCAACCTCACCTGGAGTACCTTCATAATGCTACACATCACACAACCAAGCCAGAACCACAATGAGACCGTAGTCGAAACAACAACAGGACTCTTCTGGGAATACCTCCCAAACACACTCTGCAACCAAAGAGGGAGAATCCCGATGAACTGGAGTAGAATGGGAAAACGACTTCTCAATACGATCCAATTTTGGTTCTGTTATCTCAGATCGCTCCTCTTCCATTCCTGTTAGTGCCAGAGCAGCCTCATGGGAACTAGGAGGAGTCACTATTGAACCATCACCATATTCCATAAAACGAAGCCACGATCCTGTTGGTTCCGAAGAAGAACGAACATTCGACTCTTCATCCTCCAACTCCACAAACAACGCAGCATCTTCAGGACTAATCGTCTTTTTCACACCTTCGGGTTCTAATGCCTTATTCAACTTCATACAACAAACTACGAGAGTATTTGTCATATCCAATAAAGGGAAGAGGAACTTGTTTCAAACTGAAGTGTACTGGCCATTTATAATCGCTGTATACAGAGGAATCCGGAGCAAACTCACTCAAACTATAACAATCATCCAAACACGGAAAACACGTACCCACTGTTATCAAATGGGATATTCAAAAACTTCGGTCCAATAGGAATCTCAGGCAGACTATGAAATGAGAAATAACCCAGCCAAACACAAACTCGTTCCTTAACTCCAAATCACATACAAAACCATTCTTAACTTGTTCTTCTTGTGCTTTATTTCGTACCTATTCCCTATTCATCCGTTTCTTGACATACTTGTTTTGATTGAGTCTGAGAGGACCGCTGTACTGGTTTCTGTGCATTATGGTAGCAACTGGAATAAATACATGTGAAGGGTTTTGACTCATGAGAAATAGAATGAACACAGATGGGTGAAAGAGTTGGAAAATTGAGTTGTAGGACTTGAAAATCACTTCTATCAACACGAATCTATTCATTTCACTCCCATCGGCTTCGTTAACAATGGAAAGAGGGTCTGCTTTTACCAACAATGTTCACATCACATCGCTTCTCATTTGCTGTTGTTTGAGTTATTGTTGACAACCAGTTTCTCTGTTTCCACTTTCTAGAAACTTCTGTGAGTTTGTTCTCCTTTATTATCTTTCGATTGAGTATTTGAATTGTTAATTCGTAAGGATAGAGATGTCTAGTTTATTATAGAATGCAACGATTTGCAAGTCGTGCTACTGTTCTGAAGAGATGTTTTGCTTCTGGAAAGGAGCTCATGTTTGGAGTGGAGGTAGTTGTGGTTGAGTTAATTCATGGATTAGGCTCGTAACGCTATGCTTCGTGGAGTGAATCAGCTATCCGATGCTGTTGAGACCACTTTGGGACCTAAGGGACGGAATGTGATTATTGACCAGCCGTATGGTTCACCCAAGATCACTAAGGATGGTGTGACTGTTGCCAAGTCAATTGAGTTCGAGGATAGGTAGAAGTGAAATTGGGTATTGATGGGATAGATTTGAGAATATGGGAGCTGCATTGGTGCGTTCTGTAGCGAGCAAGGCTAATGAAGCTGCTGGAGATGGAACGACGACAGCTACTGTTCTGGCTCGTGCTATTTATGCCGAAGGATGCAAATCGGTTGCTGCTGGATTGAATCCTATGGATCTTCGTCGTGGAGTGAATTTGGCTGTTGATGCTGTGGTGGACGAACTGCGTAAGAAGACGAGAACTGTGAGCACGAATGATGAGATCATGCAAGTGGCTACGATTTCTGCCAACAACGATCAGACCATTGGAAAGCTGATTGCTACTGCAATGGAGAAGGTTGGAAAGGATGGTGTGATCACAGTACAAGATGGTAAGACACTGTCAGATGAATTGGAGGTGGTGGAGGGAATGAAGTTCGATCGAGGCTTCATTAGTCCTTATTTCATGACAGATACGAAGACAATGAAGACAGAGATGGATGATCCTGCTATTCTGCTTTATGATGGTAAGATTTCTGCGATCCAGTCCTTGTTGCCAATTCTGGAGAGCATTGCTCGTGATGGTCGTTCATTGATGATCATTGCTGAGGATGTGGATGGTGAAGCTCTTTCTACTCTCATTCTGAACAAGTTGAGAGGTGGTCTTAAGGTGGTGGCTGTAAAGGCTCCTGGCTTTGGTGACAATCGCAAGAATACTCTGGCAGATCTGGCTGTGCTGACAGGAGCCACTCTTGTGTCACAAGAGACTGGTATGAAGCTGGAGAGTGCTACAGTGGATATGTTGGGTAGTGCCAAGAAGATCACAGTGACAAAGGATGACACAGTGATTCTGAATGGACAGGGTGCTCCTGAGGAGATCAAGCAGCGTTGTGAGAATATTCGTACATTGATTGGTCAGACACAATCCTCCTATGAGAAGGAGAAGTTGGAGGAGCGTCTGGCAAAGCTGAGTGGTGGTGTAGCTGTGATTAAGGTAGGAGGCGCCTCAGAAGTGGAGGTAGGTGAGAAGAAGGATCGTATTGAAGATGCCTTGAATGCTACTCGTGCTGCTGTAGCTGAAGGTATTTGTGTGGGAGGTGGTGCTGCCTTGCTATATGCTAGTAAGGTATTGGATCCTCTGAAGTCCAAGGCTGTGAACTTTGATCAGAAGATTGGTATTGATATTGTGGAGAAGGCCATTCGTGTCCCTTGTGCCACGATTGCCAAGAATGCTGGAGTTGAAGGAGCTGTGGTAGTGAATACTCTGTTGAATGGAAAGGATGAGGAGATTGGTTATAATGCTCTCAATGGTGAGTACACCAACATGTTCAAGGCTGGAGTAGTAGATCCTACAAAGGTTGTTCGTACTGCTTTGGTGAATGCTGCAGGTGTGTCTTCTCTTATGACCACTACAGAATGCATGATTGCTGATAAGCCTAGTAAGGAACCTGCTGCTCCTGCCATGCCTCAAGGAATGGGAGGAATGTATTAAGGAAGTTGTGTTGTTTTATGGGATTGCTATTTATGTGTGTTCTAACAAAGATTTCATATATTACTATAGAACAACTGTGGATATACTTTCTATCCATAACAGATCCTCAATCATACGTACTGTATTCCTAATTACTAAACCCTGTTGGATCGGTTTCTTTGTTTGCCATGGTTGATCAAACTCAATAATAGCTTCTGATCCATCCTTTGTAATATTCTTCACTCCATAATAACCAGTTAATGAATTCACTACATCTTCCTCTTTCGTATCGAGAGGTAGATTCTTCAGAATCACTTTTCTACTTCGATTATCGATTTGAAATTGATTTGGATTTCGTTTTGAATACATGGCTGATTGTTCGTCGTATGGTCGCTTGTATGAGGTATTTCCATGAATAGAAGTCATTTGCTTTTGGAATAATGAGATTAAATGACCAGTAATTGCTGCTTTCAATGAATCATAGAGAAAAGTATTCTCAAAATCTGAAATGATTTCAAATAAAAATGATTTCACTTCTGACTCAGCATCGACATTCACATCACCAATCTTTGCTGCCTTTCCTGATGTCTTTAATAGTTCATACAACTGATCTGAATCATTATACACACTCGCCATCACTTTTGTTAGACTTGTTTGGAATGATGATCGTTGGCTCTCTGGTAACGTCAAAGCCAACTTAGCATACTTCTTCAACAGATCCAAACGCTTACGTAGTGAGTCTTTCAATGTTGAGATTTCCTGAGCTTGAATCTGCTGTCTTACCAGCACCAACTGCATTCGATCTTCTCTCTCTAATGCAGCCTTATCCTGTTCCCTACGGATCTTCTTTGCAGACTCTGCTGGGTTCAACTCAAATGTTGTAGGATCTTCAGGATTGTAATTGGGCTGTACAACAATGAAACGGTTGTTGAAAACAGCGGAACGAGATCGCATAGCTGCGTAAGCGGCATGAGAACTCTCGAATTTCACAATGGCTGTATTGTCTGGCTCAATCTACTCATGATTCGAAGCTCAAAAGTGAACTGTCAGATCGACGATCTCCCCGTAATGCTCGAAGTGCTTGGCTAGCTTCATAACCTACCAATCATGAAGAAGACATATTTGTACGTCGAGACTCTCAGAAGGAATGTTGATTACTTTCACAGAACAGAATGGAACGTGATTCTCTAGAAATGAAATTAAGGACGAGAACAAACTTGAGAGCATGGCAAAATTGAGACGAGCCTTCTGAAGAGGTGTTGTCTCTGCCGACATGATTTCCTTGAGCATCAAAAACATATTCTGTAAGTTCTTCACATTTCGAGGTTGTCGACGTTGTTGGAGCTGCTCTCCAGAAAGTTCCTTGTCGTGAAACGTAATTCACACTTCTACTTGAGCCGCTTGAACAGAAACTGTTTGGGACTTTGTAGTTTCATCGGGATCCTCATCATCGGAGCGAGAACGACGATCCTCTTCACTCTCTTGATCGATGACTTCGGACTCATTCTCCTTCTCTGGTTGATTTGTTTCTGGGGTACCTTCAGTATCCTCTACACTATTTTGGTTTTCCAGTCTGTTTATTGTCTCGAAGAGACTATTCACAACTCGCTCGGCATCTACTTATAAGTGATCACAAGAATCATATACCAGATGTTAGGAAGATTTCGGTATCCTTAATCAGATTTTGCCGAATGGAGTCCATAGAACCCTGCTTTTGTTCGATAAATGCCATCATATATGTTACTAGTGAGGTAGAATCACCAATATCTCTATCAATCAACAACAATCCCCAATAATACTTAACACCCTCAAGCAAACGGAGCAGCTCTGTCTCTATAACTTTGTGCTTATTTGCGTCCTCTAAACATTTCATGTTCAGCAATAATGCTTCTTGAAGAAATCAGGAGTTATTCTGGACTCCAGAAACCGAATGACTTCACAATCTTGTGTTGTGGTATCTAGGAATTCTTTATTGCATTATGGCTTTCTATCTTCTAGATTTTTGTTTTCATTCTTCTTCAATTATATCACTTGTCAATCAGCTAGAAATGCCTTCTTAACAGAAGGTCAGTTTGTCGAGGCTCTGAAGACCATGATTTTGTTTCTAAATTCGCTACTGGATTCTATAGGAGTGTCTGCCTTGTGAGGTTCTGATTAGATCATTTATGAATGAGTACCGTAGAAGGGAATTGAAGTGAGAGCCAAGCCATCTATCATTCACCTTGTGAAGAATCAAGGAACTACCTCAAGACAGTTAACAAGAAATATGAATGGGATATGGAATGATACTATAAAACCGTAATACTAATGGCTCCTTATCTCATTCTCCAAACAAATTGATCTGATTTCAAGTATTCTTCTATAAAATAGATATTGATATCTATCACTTAATACCACATATGTTGCGTAAAATTGGATAGATAACGAAATAATCACGGAAATAGGCAAACATAGACATATCCGAAAAGTCGGCAGTAAGCCATAATCTCGTTAATAAGGAAAGAACTCAGCATTCATTTCTATCTAGCTTGTTGAAACGTCTGATTAAAAGAGGGATGAATGAAAAGGAGGAGAATGGACTTGTAGGTATTTGGTTTGTCTTTGAATGTAGCGAAAATTATCTATGATGCTCGAAGATCTAGCGCACACTTTTGAGGCTTCCTTGTTGGATATTTCTGATGAACTTAGTTAATAGGACTCCTTCGCAACGAGATTTTTTATTACACAGGGGCTGCTTTGATTCGGTGAAGGAAGAAGAAGTCGAAGTTGTAGTTGGAGAACTCTCATTTCAGAATGGAACACCAAGAGATTCGAACTGTACTGAATTGATTGGTATGTTATTATTTGAATGTGTTGATGTAGATCCCAATAGTCCTCCAGAGGAAACAAGACAAGAAGAAAGAAATGGTTCAACTCCTGTACTCGATTTGAATAATATGGATGTGGGAAATGCGAGTCCAGAGGTTAATGTCATCGACCAAGACTCCTCTCATTCCAGTCCAGCTCGGACAGCCTTAAAGAGGGCAAGCTCAACTCAAACAGTGGTTTTGTCTTCCATCCCATTATTCTTTTCGCAAGAACAAGTGGTTGTTCCTCCCCTATCGAACGATACTGCTTCCGAAGAGAAGAAGAATCGAATGTCCCTACCAAGTGATCTTGTCTGCTCTAATTATGAATATGAGTTGTAGTTGTTGAAACCAATTTCACCAGATAAATTGGAGATTCTAACCAGTCCACCTCGTGAAACGTGTGTATTTTGTCTTCATCTAACATATAGGGTTCTCAAAGCTCCAATTGTTGTTTCAACAGTTGCTCCAGAAAACAAGAATACAGAAGAGCCAACTCTTGCTGTGAATCTCACCCCCGTACAATCACCCTCCAAAGAAGAGACTACTGTATCTCATCCTGTTATTCCCTTTTCCACACCCACAACAGAGAATATCTCGGTGATCCCTGGTCAGGGTGATAGTTCACTTCCTCCAAGTCCTTCAATATCCCAAGTTCCTAGTGCCAGTATCTCCCATCATAGTATCGCTGAAGGTGCAGTAGATGTGAATTCGCTCTCTGCCCGTTCTAGGCAACGGTACTTCAAAAATCTGAGGATTCTGAATGATGATAGCTTGTTGACAGATGAGAGTTCGGAGTCAGTGGCTCATGTTGAGTATTTCTGTAATGGAGACGAGCCTAATCAGAACGACATCACATATGTTCCTGACGATGAATTCTATAAGCAAGCGGTTACAAATCAACCATCAACAGCTGTTCCAGAGGACTCTAAGGAAGCAAGGAAGGAATCATGGAGTCCACGGGAATCTGGAGATCCAAAGGTTTCTGGAATGAATATGGAGCCGGCAGATATAGAATTAGGGAATGATCATGAGCAAACTGATGCGATTCCAAAAGTAGATGATTCGATTTTAATGTGACATAAGGTGTTTGTTGCCCAATAAGGCAATCTTATAAGTCTCTTCCTTAACAAACAAGAATCTAAAGGTACAGATCATTATTGTACTTGAGGATCTTCATCTGGGATAATATGAACTAAATCATCCTCTTGAATAGATGGTTCGTTTGATTGTTCTGCTGGTTCTTCTGTTAGATTCTCAGGTACAGAGTCTACTTTCTGTTCAACAACCACTTCTGTAGCCACGGGTTCCGAAGTGTCCTTTACACATTCCTCCAATGGCGTTTCAGTTGGCTGCTCTGTAATCTCCATTGTTGACACTTCAGTTGACTGTTCTGTTGCTTCAATTATTGGTACTTCTGTTAGTTGCTCCTTTGCCTCCTCTTTTGATACCTCTGTTACTCCCTCCTCCACCTTCTCCTTTGGTTCTGGAGTCTTCTCCATTGACCGTTCCGATTCCTTGAATGTTCCTTCCAGATCGGTTCGAATCGAAGGACAATACGAGTCAAGCATTGTCATAGTCGCCTCCATAATATTCTGTCCAGCTACTTCACTCATCACTTCAAAACGTCCTTCCACACTACACATTAATCCCTTTCCTATCATGAACCTCATCACTAATAACATATTCTTCATTCGCTCAATCGTCGTCTCACTCAGACTTCCTCCCTGAGTAGCATACTTACACAAAGCATCAATCACTCGAAGCCAGTAGGATGAAAAACCTGGCTGTTTTGATAATGTGTCACTAGAAGCAAGGAGAGTCGAGACAAAGATTCCAACAATATAACTTTTCTCACGATCATTCCGACCGTAATGAATGAGCAGACCTAACATAATCGTATCAAAACACTTTAACAATGCTACTCCAGATGGAACACCATCACCTTGACGGAGAATACAACGCTGTAACCGATCTACAGCAAATTCAGCAATCTGAATATGAAGCAATTTGGAATATCTCACCTCTTCACCCATCCAAAGAGAACCATCTGCAAAGGAACGCAGTACTGAGATACATTGAAGCCAACATTGGTCCACCGAAGGAATATTATCAACCGTATCGATCACTTCTTGAGGTGTATGGATTGAATCTGAAGCCATTCTCACAATATATGTAGTCAGAGCGAATCTAAGAATCATTCTCATAACCAAGACGGACATATACTCAATGATCTGCTTTCCCCATGTTGGATCACGATTCTTATCAACTAGAAATGAAAGAATGAAAGAAGAAGAGACTCGTTTGCAAACAGCACTTGAGAACAAGAACAAAATTTATCACACTCACTTTCTTCTCTTCAAGCAAACGACAGAGAACTTGCCAAACCAGTGGACGTGCCATATCGTTCGTAGCATCAACCAGCAAGAGGTTAAATACATGTGACCAACGCGTAGGAGTCGTTAGAGAAGGATAGAGAGAAGGGAGAAGATATAGGACAGCTGCACAACGACGTGTGGAAAGACAAATATGTGGAGGAATAGGCTCTAACAGAGATAGTAATGAAAGAGCCTGTTCAGCTAATTGGGGTTTCGCTAAGATAATGTTGGCTAAAGAAGCTGTTTCCACAATAAGACGTTCCAACACATATTTGAAGTCCTAGGAATGATACTCATCCATTAAATCCAACTCGATCCATTGCTGTGATGCGAACTCTTTCCAGGAATGAAATAACGAGTCCCCACACCATCCCAATTCGATCTGTATTCTTACTCAACAATAAGACCATCCAGTGAAGTTTCAATGTATATAGAGAGGAAAGACGTTCAACAGAAGTTGAAGAATGAATATGATCGTTTGAGATGAGCGATTTAAAGAGAACAATCCACGAATTGACTTTCATTCGACTACTCTTTGTAAAGTAATCTTCAATATCACACTCTTGAATAGTCTCTTGGATTGTAGATCGTAATTCAGAGTTCAGAGTATTCACTTCACTACTAAAAAGAGATGATAAGGCATTCCAGAGTCCTCGTTCTTCTGATTGTTTAGGTATACATGTTCCTTGTAATGTTGGGAAGAGAGTATTATCTTCACTTGCCAAATCTAAGAGAGTTTGAGATACAGGAAGTAAGGAATGTGCATCCAACCAGAATAGAAGGTCAACTACTCCTTTCCATTCCTAAATAATGATATCAGAATGAGAAGACTACTTGTTCAAGACTTGTAGCATAAACAGAGACACTATTAAGAAAGAACTGCAATAAGTGAACACATTTCCAAGTATGAATGTTACTAACACTCTCATTCTCACTTAATGGTGTTGGTGGCTGAGGAGATGAAGTAAGAGTGATTAGAGATGGTAATACTTCAGAGCAATATTGGAGTAATGAAGAGAAGTTACTCTTCAAATCAAAGAAATGAGCAACATGCAAATAATCACTCATTCCAGTGATCGTCTTCTGTAACAATTGTTCGTCTTCACTAGTGGTAAACATTACTTGACAGACTTCATTCACTTTCGATTCAATAATGAGAAACATCTCACGTTCACAGTCACCAGCTACACCCGATTCCTCTGAGATTCCTGAGAAAACTGCTTCACTCACCTTATTCACACGATAATTGATATCTTGCTCCCAATGGGACAAATCCAGACTCTCTCCACTTGATAAGAGTTTGATTTCCTGTGTTCGAATACTCTCATACAAATATTGAAGGTAATCTGTTGGGAAGTCTTGACCATCATTCATCCCACGGTTATTTCGACAAAAATCCTCAAAGGTCATTCGGTTCTTGACTCCAGGATTGTGAAGATCTGTATTCAAGAGAAGGCATGAAAACAACAATGAGAATAAGGCTCCTGATGACAGAAATGGTCCTGGATTTGTTTCATATCTATGTCACAAATACGAGGGAATTTGTACACGACAACAGATAGATCATCCATGATTCGATCAATAGCCTGCGCCTCTCCTGGAATACGGAACGTTCCCAAGAAACTCCGCAGAACCATATCAAGCGGCATATCAGTAAATGAGAACGTTCGAATGAAGTGAAGACGAAGTTTCGCTAAGAAGGGGTTCCGATCTTCACTGTAGGCAAGAGCTTCGCCTAACACAGTCTTATCAATATCAGTTGTTTCACGTAAGAGTTCAGCAATTCCTTGGAAATCCTCCTTAGAAGATATGAGATTCTGTTTCTAGGGATCAAGGTATATCAAGACTAGTACGATTGCATAGTCAATCCAATCATCCTTCTTGAATCCTGCATTGAAAATAAGAGCAAATTCATGAAGGATCTTCTTTCGGTGTCGTCTTCGGAGAATATTAGTATGAGCATCAGTAATCTCATGATCCTCATGTTTTGCTTTGCATCGTTGAGCTATTGAATGGAGAATCTATGATTAGAAATGAACAGTGGAAATACAGCTAAGAGTCCTTGGAAAGCAAGAGTATTGATCGAAGTAAGTGGCTTCTTGTCTTGAGGGAGAGAATTCCGATATAAGCAATCACATAAACGTTCATAGAGATTGGTACATTGAATATCACAATCATACTACTTCTGATATTGGAAAAACATTCATACATTCGTATACAAATCAATCATTACTGTGGGCTCTTGACAGAAGTCTAGAAGACTCTCCAGAGATGCTTCTTTCAGTAAGAAATCATGAAGAGATCCAGGTACCCTATAACTGAGTAAATCCTTACGTATCAAACATGTCAGCAAGACGAATATGAACAGAATTGAAGAAGACTTCCAGTTGGACCTTAAGAAATGATTTAAGACTTTGAAAGAGATTAAAGATTACACGAAGAGTCAGAGTGAGAATAGCCGTGTCTTCAGACTGGCTGTTTTGAATCAAATACTTACAGAAGGAACCTTGTAATAATTCTACCAGACATGAATAGTTGCCAAGAATATCTCCATTCATTTCTAATAATGTATTGATTGTTGTGAGTCCATATGACAAAGTTACTAACGAAGGACTAAGAATGAAAACACAGAGATATTCTCACTTTGTGGGATCTGTAAGGGATATCAAGAACGAAAGGAGTTGATGAAGAAGAGAGATATCATATGGAATCAATTCTTCTTCTTCTTCATCAACACTCATTTCATCTTCTTCTTCCTCACTTCCTTCTTCACCATGTTCTTCTTCTTGTCCAGAAGCTGGTTCTGTAATCACCACTTCAGTGGCTGTATCATTACACGACGTTTCATTCTCTGGAGTTTCTTTCTCAGGTGAGTGTGATTCAGGTGAACTCAATCCTGCTTCAGTTCCTTTCGAATCCTTCTCATGGGAACTCATACTCAAGTGGGCAACAGGTACTCTCAAAGATCCCTTCTCTTGTAATGGCATTTCACAATTGAAACTCTCTGGATGACGCAAACGAGAGAACAAGGTCAATATGATGTGAGTCAATGTATTGACCGCAGACTTCTGAAGTAACTATTGCATCATCCCCATCACTCATCAATCACAGGAGTAACACTCCATTTAAATGCCATGTTATAAACAGTATCAATAATTGCCCATGCTCGCTTCCTTGTTAAATCGATTCCTGCATCACAACGAATACAGTTCAGAATAATATCCAAGAGGTATTGATATACTGATTCCTCTGTTGTCGTGTATGTACTCTCAAATCTACAGTTGCATAGAGCGTTAGCGATACGATTAATCACGACAATAGAAGCAGGAGACTAGAACTCAGAAAGCGATATTCAACACTCACATCTTTAGTAACTAAACCATATAAAATAAATTTGTCGATTGACGACAATGCCAACTGCGTCAAGTCTGCACTACATTTCACTCCATTATCACGCAGGTTACGGTGTTTCTGGGTTTTCAACTAAATCGAGGAATGGACCGAAATATTCCATAGGATCAAGCCCTTCAAGGTCGTTGTGGACACTGATTCGCTCATGAAGAGACTTGAAAGTCCGCATTAATGGCGTTTCCAGCTAGTAAGTGAGAAAATACTACGAAATCATGTACAACCATCGGTATCTCCTTGTAAAACCGTTGTCCCGATGTGTAACGCGTGCTGAGCTTCATCTGACTCAAAATCGCGTTAATTTCACCGGTAACACAATGGATGTAGTTCGGACCCTTCATTCGTTGGAAATTCGAAAGAAGAAGAAATGACTGAAAACGACCTGATTCTGTGAGGATTGGAAGGATCAATAGATATACTTCGTTTGGTTCTGAAATGAGTTTTACTCCTAAGAAAGGTGATCAGCAGAGTTTGGTGGAGATCTATGTTTGTTCATCATCTTACCCAATTTCATTGAATTGTGCTCTACAATGCAGTATCTATTTATTTACACTTAACTGACATCCATCCACATCTACTGGGGATCCCCACAGTTGTATTCTCTGGGGCGTTTCAAGGATTTGAATTTGCGCCTTTCAGATCATCCATCACCGCTGGTTTTTCTTCATGGAAGTCGAAGAGAATTCATCGAAACCAGAGTTGAGTCAAACACCAGAACTAGACGCTGATCTTCCCGAAAAGGGTCTTCCTCGTTTAGTTATTGAGAAGCTGGTTCTCGAGAACTTTAAGTCGTATGCCGGGGTGAGAGTTGATTGTTTTCATGTTCTTGTCATTTATAGGAAATTGGTCCTTTTCATAAGAACTTTACGGCAATTGTAGGTCCGAATGGAAGTGGAAAATCGAATGTAATCGATGCTCTTCTCTTTGTCTTTGGAAAACGTGCATCAAAGCTTCGATTGAAAAGGGTAATTCCTGTTGAGATTTAGTGACAATCGTAGGTTTCGGAACTGATTCACAATAGTGCAAATGTTGCTCCTTGCCAGTTTGCTCGCGTTTCTGTTCATTTTGAGGATATTATTGACGGAGATGGTGACAGGTAGGATATACAGAATGATATTTCTTTAGTTTTACGATTGTGCCAAACTCGCAAGTGATTATCAGTCGTGTTGCCTATCTCAATAACTCTAGTAAATACTTCATTAACAATAAAGCGAGTAATGCTTCTGAAGTAACAACTCTACTAAAGAAGCGAGGAATTGATCTGGACAACAATCGTTTCCTTATCCTTCAAGGCGAAGTCGAACAAATTTCTCTGATGAAACCAAAAGTGGAAATGGGATTCATAGTTCATTTATAGAGAACCAGTGATAGTGAAGAGGGATTATTAGAGTACTTGGAGGATATTATTGGAAGTGCCAAATATGTACCACTTATTGAAGCAAAGGAAGTGGAAGTTGAAAAGTTAAATGATTCCCGCGGTGAAGTATTAAATCGCGTGAAAGTGATAATTGATGATATGATTAATCCTAGATTGTTGAAAAAGAACGAAATACTCTGGAAATAGGTAAGAAGGAAGCAGACCTGTATTTGAACAAGGAACGTGAATTAGCTCGTGAACAAGCTCTTCTCTATCAATATTATCTCTATGAAAGTACACAGGAAGAAGAAGAGATTCGTCATTCAAATTCAAGTTCACTTGATAAGCTAAATGAACTTCGATCCAAACTAACAGCAAATACAGAACAACTGAAAGCAATGGAAGAACAACGGAAGAAAGTGAATGAGGAATATGAAGCAATCAACAAAGAATTACAGCATTGCAAAGATGAATATGATGCTTATGAAAGGAAAGATATCCAATATCATGAGAATATGAAGGCCCAGAAAGCAAATTTGAAGAGATTACGAGGCAAATGTAAGACAAATGAGGAAGAGAAAGAAACAAAGGAGAAGAGTGTAGTAACAATGGAAGCTAATTTGACTCGATTGGAAAGAGATGTTGTTGTTGTGATGGAGAAGAAAGAGAAACTGGAAGAGGAATTGTCTCAAGTATTAACGAAGTATAAGGAGGAGATTAATCGATTGAAAGAACGTCGAACTGAGATTGAAGTATGAGACGGATGATAATTCATAATCACTAGACATCATTACATCCTTTACGAGAACGATTTGCTATGCAAGATTCTGCATTGCAAGAGAAACGTACGGAGTTAGATACAATGACTTCTCGACGTGATCGATTGGAATCCAATTTGACGACTGTGAAGGAGGCGATTGAATCACTAACAACTGAAGTTGAAATGAGAACCATGTTGAAGTGTAGTTAAACAAGAAGTTAGTGGAATTGGAGCAAAAGAAGGTTGCGTATGAGAATGGAGTGAGGATTTGAGTGGATTACGATATGTAGACAGCAGAATTGGAACAAACCCGAAAGCAGCAGCAAGAGGTCGAGAAGGAACTGAATTCGATTGAACAAGAACGTCGAATCAAGTTAGGACAAGTTTGATCTTGGATGACCATTGATCGATAGCTCTCTGAACAAAAGCGTACAGCCTCTGAACTGCAGAATCGCCGAGGAGTTCTAGCTACATTACTTCGTGCATCACAACCAAGTGATTCCTCGATGATCTCATGATTCCTAGATGGTGAATTGGCCTCAGTCAAGATCTATGGACGATTAGGAGATTTAGCAGAGATAGACGCTCAGTATGATGTAGCAGCGAGCACAGCCAGTCCAGCTCTAAATTATATTGTGGTTGAAAACTCCCTTGCTGCACGTCAGTGTGTGGAGTACTTGAAGAAATACAATGCAGGCCGTTCTCGTTTCATTATTCTAGAGGAAATGCAGTACGTATAGACTGATTCATTGATGTAAAGACGATATGTTCGTCGAATGCAAACTCCATTCACTTGTCCTCCTAACTCCAAACGTCTCTTTGATTTGATTCATGTATTTGACGAGAAGTTGCTTCCAGCATTCTATTTTGCTTTTTCTGATACACTCGTGACCTCATCTATTGATCAGGTTTCTTTTCTCATTCTCTCTTATCTAGGCATCCAAAATTGCATTTAAGGAGAAAGGGCATGCTCGTTATCGTGTCGTGACAATGTCAGGTCAGCTGATTGAATTGAATGGAACAATGTCTGGAGGAGGTGTGAAACAATCTCACGGATCAATGAAATTGAAGGATAAGAACAAGAGATCATCCTTAGGAGAGGAGAAGATACAGCAGAGTATGGAAGAGTTAGTAGGTGCTGTGAATGTGTTGGAACAGCGATATAATCAGATACGCAAAACGTTTACTGAAATGAAGGTGGTTGTTGATTGAAGTTCTGATCATTAGAGTCGTATTCAGGAGCTTGAAGAATCACTCCCAAAACTACAGCTCGAGATATCAAAGTTGGACATTGATGTGACTTCATTACGATCTACTGTCGAGAAGAGAGCTGATGAACAACGTGCTTTGATGACTGAACTCGAATCAGCAGCAAAGAATCAACAGCGTTGTATTGAACTTGAAGTATGTGTTAGTAAGACGAATGACTGTTAGTCAGAGATTGGTCACGATGAGATCAAATTGAAAGGACTTCAATCAGAGATTAAATCATATGAAGATCGAATCAAAGCGATTGATAAGGAGATCGAACTGGTAGGTGGTGAAGCCATTCAGAAGCGTCGTCGAGAATTGAAAGCTACAGCAGATCAACACGCTTCCATGCAAAAGGAAATTAGTTCCACAAAGGTGAAGTTACGAGCCACACACAAAGCAATCAAGCAACTGGAGGAAGAGAATATCCGTCTTGCTAAGGATGTGAGTGATGCTGAACAAGCAATTCAAGCTGCAAAGACTCAGTTTGAGTTGATTGAAAAAGAAGCAGCTCAGTTGCTGGCAGCATTCGAATTAGCCCAAAAATCCCAAGCTGGTAAGCAGAAGGAGATGGATGCAGCCACTACTGCTTATGAGAGACTTAAGAAGGAGAATGGTGAGACTGAAGTTGCTCTAGGAACGTTGGAGGAATGTTGTGCTGGTCTGGCGAAGCAGTTAGAAGAGTTAGAGAAACAACGAGAGATTTGGGTGAAGAAAATTGAAACACTTCGTAAGAAGACTTGGGAAAACACACGAGAATTGGATGATCAGGATGATCCTGTCTTGGCTGAAGGTCATATGGAGGAAGAATCTCAAGAGAATGAAGAGGAAGAATCTCGGGAGAATGGAATGGAGGAGGAACATCGAGAGAATGGAATGGAAGAAGAAACTCTTCGATCGGATCCTGCCTATCGAATCATTCCTGATGTGTCAAGAGAACGTTTAGCAAGTATTGATAAGACTCGTATTGAGAGGAATATATTGCGATTAGAAGCAGAGAAGGATAATCTGAAGAAGAATGTGAATCTGAGTGCAATATCTGAGTAGCATAATGATAAGAAGAATGATTGGTAGATTCAGAGCGAAGGATAGAGAATACAAATTACGAGAGAAGGAATTGGATGATGTGACAACACGACGAGATACTGTTAGAAAGGAGTTTGATGATTTGCGTAAGCAACGACTCACAGAGTTCATGGATGGATTCAATACAATCACACTGAAGTTGAAGGAAATGTACCAAATGATTACTCTTGGTGGAGATGCTGAGTTGGAATTAGTGGATTCATTAGATCCATTCTCTGAAGGTATTGTGTTTAGTGTCCGTCCACCAAAGAAGTCATGGAAGAATATTAGCAATTTGAGTGGAGGAGAGAAGACATTATCATCTCTTGCATTAGTCTTTGCTTTACATCATTATAAACCAACTCCATTGTATGTGATGGATGAAATTGATGCTGCCCTTGATTTCCGAAATGTGAGTATTGTTGCTCATTACATCAAAGAACGAACGAAAAATGCTCAGTTTATCGTGATTTCACTTCGTAATAATATGTTTGAATTGGCAGATCGATTGGTAGGCATTTACAAGACGGATAATTGCACGGATTCTGTTTCAATCAATCCAGTAGAATTGTGTACAGTTACTGAAGAATGACGTGTTTGTTTTAAACATTTGACTGTACAGTACAAAGTATACTTTTCCGAGGTTCTTCTTCTGAGGTAGAGATTTCTGAATCCGATTCATCTACAGTGTATTTCAGATATGACCAGTTATTAGGAACAAGGAACATATTGATGGAGGTCACATCTATCCTTTCATATATCTGTTAGATTCTACCTATTACACGAATTGGAAGCCTATCAGAATCACCTGAGAAGGAATGGTCACTGATCATCAACTTGGATAATTGAGGATTTGCTACTTATCACTTCAATTCGAATCCATTACAGTATACTATGAGATAAGAACAATGATAAAAAGAATAAGAGCCAAAAACAACTACTTTCAATCTAGGCAATTCTATTCTTTAGATTTCTATCCATTTTAAACGAATTAGTTCTAACATAGGACAAGAAGCAAAGTTACAAGAATCAACATTGTATTTCCCAAATGTCAATCTTCTTAAAGATGGTAGAGTACGGAATGTACACTTTGTGTACTCATAAAATGAATACGGTCCAATTGAAATTTCCTTTAGTTTTGGACAATTCTCCACAAGAAATTCTGTATTCTGTTTTCCCGTTATTACATCACTGCTCTGTCTATAAACTGTAAAACACATTTCCTCGATACTCACACACTTGAGTTTGGGACAATTCACAAGATGACACTTCTCTGTATGCTTAAAAGAGCAACTACGAACAGTAAACGAGATAAGAGAGGGAAAATCCGATAAATTTACAGTTGTAAGGGAGCGCTTATTACAAGTACCATACTCAATAGTCATGTGATTCACTGTCACTGACTCTGAAAAGAATGCTGTTGTTGTTTCAATTAATACTGACGACTCCTGAGTAATCTCGGGAATCAGCAACTTTCTCTCCTTTTGTCTTTCTTTTTCATTTATATTCAAACCACCGTCCACGACAACAGCGTAGGCATTAGGTTGTTCCGACTCACCAATCTCACCAATGTCCTGCTTTTTACTAAACTGAAGAGTTGAAGGAATATACACATCACCAATAAAAGAGGAGTGCGGACTAGGAATCTCAACACTAACGAGAGAATCCTCTGAAACACATACAGGAGACGAAATCATTAGAGGATCGGTATAGGTCTGGACATTTTTTAGTTCGGAAGCAACCACTTTCGAAGAAGGATGCTCTAAGACTACAGGAGATAGCGGAGAAACTGTAGAATGATCATTTGAGACAATATAAAGTTGTTCTGGATCTATTGTTTCCATTCCAGATTCAAAGTGTTCCATTGCCAAGAGTATGTTTAGGTCATGTTTCAATGAAAATGAAAAGTATATAGATCGAATTCGACAACAAAAGTAACCACAATGCCATGGCATTCACTTTGGTAACAAACAACATTGATTACATGTCGAAGTAGCAGAGAATCAGAATGCCTTAATATAGAGTTCCTTCCCAAGGATACTTCTGGGTTTCTGAAAGACTCTTACTAGCTACGAGGATCTTGGAATCAAGAACATAATCACCAGTCATTGTAAGATGAGTAACAACATTGTGAACCTACATATGACAAGATATCGAGTTCAATACATAATACTTAAGGGTAGTGTCCAGTCCGTGAAGGCTTAAACCATAATAGGTAGTAGAATCAATGGTTTCCTTCTTACATGTAATAGCATGATCCACATGATAGGTAATAGTTTCAGGAAGTGACTCCTTGATTTTTGTTTCTGCGTACTAACGATTACCAACCTTTCGGAACCATACATTGATGGCTTTTACAACGGACTTTTCAGCACAATCTACAGTTTCCCATTCTGCAGATACCATCATAAACAAAAACAGCGCGCAAACAATCCAGTAGGTCTTCATTATCTGTTGTTTTCAATAATGGGGTTTCATAGGTACCGTAAAATCGAATCTGTTTCTGCATCCAGAATCACACCGATTTTTGGAGTCTTGATTACAGGGATTCATCCTCTATATTCTCTATATTAATATATCTATTTATTGTCTATGGAAGATATCCAAGGATCTACAGATCCGATTGTAGGTGTTGATTGTTATCTTTACTCGATAGGTTGAATCTTCATCCATTCTGAAGATGTTCCAGGAAAGTCGTAATTGTGTTACTTAGATATGATTGAATAGGGATGGATTTGGAAGAGTTCCTTTCCTATGCTCAGAAAAATTGGTCAGGAATGGATATAGAAATGCAAGAGAAGTTCTGTAATACTTTAGAATCAAATATCTTGTCTCCAAAGGATGTTGCACAATTCTTCGACATTTTTGAAACCTATTTCACTTGTAATGGTGATACTGTTTTGATTTATCTGAGAAATAGAATTTGCTGTTGAACTTTATTCTCTCTTCAACAAGTTGGTTGAAAAGGAGTTAAGGAATCACTTTTCTACCCCAATAACATCTGGTGGGTTGTTTTTCGGGACAACGAATCTGTTATCATCAGGTCTTCAACTTGGTGCTTTGACTTTGGATACTTCAAAACCGTTGGAAACAGTTCTTTAGTTTGATTTATAGTGTATTGATTCAATTGTGGTTGAGTCTGGTCTCATTACACACTCCAACTTCTGTTGAGTGTACAATTCCGCTTTTATCTTGTTCTAACAAGGAATTCCACATGACAGTATGAATGTTGTACATATCTTAGATAGATTGGCTTGATCTGTCCTACTCAATCCTCCAAACATCATTTCGTAAGTATAGAAATTCGTTCTCTTCAAGGGTACTTTATGATTGTATGATCAATATCAGATCTTCTTCTCAAAGATCACGATATGTACTTCCTATTCTCTTTCCTATTCCTGATTCTCTTCTTGAAAAGAATGGCTTCTTACTCACTCTCTCCTTCTCCTCTACTACTCATACTTGCTTATATATTGATAACTATCTATGTAGTCAATCTGATATCCTTTATCCATTCACAGTAGGAGAATCTGTCTTTGTGATTGGAGATTCTAATTCTTATTCTCAAAAAGCGGTGTATTCCAAAGAGCGAGCGAATCCTATTCTGCAAAGAGAGAGCTTGACTTCGGGTGTTGTGGTGAATAATCTCACGATCTCTCAGGGCACATTGGATGAACGCACGTTATCGAGACAGTAAGTCTTTTACGTAGATGTTAAGATCAGATGCACACTGGGTCCTCATTTCTATCAGACGGAACAATTGCCTCCTCATTTGGAACCTGCGGAAGGAATGTTAAGACCTGAACGAATGTGTCTGGATTCAGATGATCAAATCATCCAGCTTCTTCGAGTGAACTTTGAATCGATGTCTGTTTGAGATGATTTTTTGCGATTAGATGTAGAACGGATGCTTCTGTGCCCTTGTCAATAGAGGAACAACTGAGTTTACTCGCGATAATATATCGAGTGTGCCAATAGAAGGAAATCGTCGCTGGTATAGGATGGATCGAGGAACTGCTCCTTTTGTTGTCTGTTCGTCTCTCCTTCCCTTCATGTATGTGTTTATTTTTCACGTCTCTCTCTAGTTTGGAACAGAATCCTCATCACCGATTGCTTGTTGGTCTTCATAGTATTCTCTTGCAGTCACCAAAGAATGAATGTGAGTTTGCATAACTGACATAACCATTAGTTCATGTGACTCTCCTTCAAACACTCCTTCAATCCTTTGAATTACTCTTTCGCATCGATCCATCTTTGTTGATCAGCGTTTATGATAATGATTTAATGAATCTGCTATCATCATGCTTCCATGATATTCAAGGATCACTTATCACTTCTTCTATGATTGAATCATTATGTTCTTTTGTAAGGACGTTGATTCTCTTTGATCATACTCCTGATAGAATGGTTATCAAAGAGTATTTAACACATGTGATATTCGATCCACTCCTTTGGGAGAAATTGTCATCAGATCTTGCAGTTGAGTTTCATGATAGACTGTATACACTCTTCTCAACTCCATACAGTGGTATGATTTTCACATCCATTGTATCTATTCGAGTAGCATTCTATTCATTGTCTTAGTAACAGATGTATTTGAGTTGTGTGGTTACTGCCTCTATCTGTTATGTTGATACTCTCACTCCTCTGTTATTTCTCTATATCACAAATGCAGAATCAGCAGCAGTTAAGAATGAAATTTATCATGCTGTGTATGATCATATGACTGAAATTATTCTTCATAACTCTTATCCTATGATTCAGTTATCGTATCATTATCCTTTCTCTCTCATATTAGTGGTTTCATTGCATTTCTTCAAACTCATTATGCTTCTGATAACTCTTCTGATGTTCATTTGTCTGAAGAATTGATAGACTACAATGCAATGAATGCAATTATCATTCTCTTGGATCACTTGATATCAGTTCCATCCTTACAACAAGATTTGTCATCTGAAGTCGTATCTGGTGAATCTCCTCAGGATACTGTACTCTCCCCAGCTTCTTTTTATCCATAGAGATGTTTAACATTGAAAACTTTGAATTTCATTGTGTATATTCTGTATATCATCATCACAAATCGTCATAAGATACAAGATCCATTGATAACCAATACAGACCTCATTTATAACATGTTCTATCGATGTTTAGTATGTTTGGATAACCGTGATTATGATGCTAATACCAATAGTGCTTTGGGTGAATATGCCAATTTAGTAACACTCCTAAACTATTGGCTAAAAGGAAAGAATCGTAAACAGAATGATGGTGGATTGAATGAGATTTCTTCTATTGTTCTTTACATTCATCCGAAACTTCTTCCTCACTACATCCATTGCATACGATATTTGGTTGATATAGATCGGATTCTTGGGTTTCTTTTGGAATTCAAAATCTATATCACAGAGGATACAAACCATTTGATGCAAGCTATTGGCCAAGAATCAGATGATTCCCGTGTTTCTCAAAGTCATCAGATTCTTATTTATCAAGGAATTCTGAAAGAATTGGTTCTTCTTTTTCTCCGTTTTCAACATGATCAATGTAAGGACAGTTTTTGGATTTCATACTATAGTACTGTTTCCAATTATTCAAGAAATACTCTCTTTACTGTTGTTCAATGATATTGAATCGACTACCTTTGCTGACAATCTATCGTATTTCGTAATTTTTGTTGTCTCTACGTTCCCTACTCAAGAGGCTTATCAGTTCCTTAGTGACATTATCTCAAGTATCTTCACACGTGTGATCAGTGTGGATGTGGTTTCTAAGAGGCGATTGGCCAATATGGAAACTCTTCTGGCTGTTGTTTTAGAAGTACTGAATCGTCAAGAATCAGTTCAATTGCGTTTTCATGAGCTTATTCAGCATCAATTGGCAAGAGATCCAGCATCGAAACCAAGTGTGGAACTCATGACAGGATCAGATTCGATTCCTCCTTTATCAAGACGAGTACGTTCTCATCCTGACAAATCACTTTTCAAGCATTCTTCTGATATGAAGAATGTCAAATCTGATCGTGATACTGAGAAGATGGATGAGAAAGGGGAATCTCATCCTCAAGTCCCATCAATCTATCTCTCATTTCCGCAAGACAGGATTCATGATTCTATGAACTCTGGATTATTACATATGACACTAAGTCCTATGATTCAGAGTGATGCTATCTCTCAGAGTATCCGAGATGAGTTGCTATTCATGGATGGAATGGAATGTTTTGATGTGGTTGGTGTGTTGGTACCATTAGCAGAGAACCTTATTGAATTCACAACAGATACTGACTCCTCTCTTCTAGAACTCTTGAGTGCAGTCTTCTATCGACAAATATATCGTGAATGCTGGGATGCGAAGAAGGAACTGGAAACTCGAATTCAACATCTTTTGTCACTACAACGGAGTATGCGACTTATTCTAAATGCTTACAGCGAGGATAGTGAGCAATATCAAATGATAGTTTGTTCATATCTGGTCGTTCTGCGAGATTGTTTCATAGTTATTGAAAACCGAACAGAAGATGGAGATGTCTTAATGAATTTCATTCAGAGTGAATGTCTCCAATTGAGTGATACTTTGCTGTCGAATCCAGTCTTCTCAGATCTTCTCTCTATACCTACTGTAACATGATTTCCACTCATTTTGACCCATAGCATA
Source organism: Blastocystis sp. subtype 4 (assembly GCF_000743755.1). Taxonomy (NCBI): domain Eukaryota; class Bigyra; order Opalinata; family Blastocystidae; genus Blastocystis; species Blastocystis sp. subtype 4. The sequence continues at coordinate 9,340 of NW_014569419.1, read as the reverse complement.
CTGATTACATTCCAGTTCCATTACTTACACTTGGTTTCCTTTCTCATATCAATGATTCTATTCTCCAAACAACAGTCCAGTTTGGACAGAATGTCATGTCATTGTATCCAGTAGCCACTTATGCTCGAAAACATCTTACCAATCAAACATACCAATTTGTTACCAATCGAGTGAGTAATTTGAAAAACATTACGGGACCTGTTTATGAACAATTTGTCACAAATAACAAACTCAAATGTGAGTTGGCTGTATCTGCACAACGACTGAAGCGACGCACATGGCAAGAAACTCTGGAGAATTACTTCCGAAGTAGAACAATGGCATGGCGTTATTTCAGTCAGAGATATCGTGAGCATAAGTTGGAATCAAAGGAGCTGTACTTACAGCGCTGTACGTACTACGTTCTCGATCCTCATATGGATATTCATGGAGTACGAAGGAAGATTCGACGTGTGATCCCACCAACCCAGGAATATGAACGTGCACGAGTGAGTCGGAATGAAATGTCAACAGAGAATACAATGAAGAGTATGGATAATGTGGCTGAAGAGAGCTGGGAATTGAAATCAAGTGGAAGCAAACACTATAAGCGGATTCAGTCATCTCCCAGTATGGACACTATCACAAATGCGTTTGTAATTTCTTGTATTCTGATAGATAGACCCTTAGTAATTCAATTGATAGTTCATTGATTACTCATGTTATCTGCTTGAATATTAGCGTATTCGATGTACAATGGGGTGAAATCATGATTCGAGATTCATCACTCTTCTTCACAGTGACTCCCAAACCAGAATCCATTCAAGGTTGATTGTATTTCATTGTCATTATATATAGAGGAAACTGTTATTCCAGAAATGAAGTCTGTTTTTCCAATGTCCCAAATTCAAGTTTATTCACTGAAACATATCAACATGTTATTTAAACGAACTTACAATTGTCAGCAATCTGCGTTAGAATTCTATTATCATAACCACGGTTTTTATAACAGTGTTTTACTCTATTTTCCAGATCCTGTTTCCTTTTCCTTCTTATATCATCCATAGATGAAGCGAAATATGGTGTATTCGTACATTCTCTCTGTACTCCCATCAACTGCAATCGCCCAAAAACTGGAGGAAGATGATGCAGATTTTTTGCGGCGTTGGGGTATCACGGAGTTATGGATGAATGATCGTATGAGTAACTTTGATTATTTAATTTGCCTCAACCAGGCTTCTGGACGTTCATTTCAAGACATCACACAATATCCAGTATTCCCGTGGTTATTTAATGACTATTGCAAAGCTGATTTTGATGTAAAGTACGAATGTTGGATTGCTCTAAGTGTAGTAATGTGAAGTACTATCGTGATCTCTCTCTTCCTATGGGTGCTCAGAATTTCAAACGATTGAATGCTTATATCGATCGATTCCAGAATTGTATGGAGAACAATGAACATTCAATGGAACTGTATCGAGAATTACAAGAAGATCCTGATGAAGCTGAACAAGCAGATGAAATTCTGGAATCCATTATTCCTCCCTATTATTACGGTTCTCATTACAGTACTCCGTTAGGATGTGTTCTCTATTATTTGCTTCGAGAAGAACCATACACTTCTTTGCATGTTCTACTTCAGGATAATCATTTTGATGTATGTGACCGCCTTTTCCACAGCATTCCTGTGACATTCCGAAGTTGTTTTGAAATGTTACCCGAGATCAAAGAGTTAACACCCGAGTGGTTCTTTTCGCCTGAATTTTTGGTAAATCGAAATCATCATCGATTTGGAACGAAACAGGATGGTGAAGAGGTTGATGATGTGAAATTACCTCAGCTTTCTGATGGAATAATGACACCAGAACTCCTTATTTCTCGTCATATTCAAGGTCTGGAAGGACCAGTTGCCACTACACTTCTATGTGAGTGGATTGATTTGATATTTGGATATAAACAGCAAGGAGATGAAGCTGTGAGGAACTATAATCTCTTCTATTATATGACGTATTCGGATCAAGTTGATATTTCCACAATTCAGGATATAGAAACACGTAATGGAATTATCACTCAAGTGGCTCATTTTGGACAGTGTCCTGGAATGCTTTTCTATCAGTCGCATCCGAAACGCCGTCCTGGAATCAATTCTTCTCGACCATTACGCAATATGCTTCTCGAAACGAATCGTAAAAGCATTGATCGAGAAATGAATGGTACTTGGATTGGTGATCGTTGCCGAATTCATCAGATCAGTGACTATGATGGTTCATCTCTCTCTCTTACTCCTTACAGCCTGCAGCAGATTCTTGGTACAACTGAATATGCATCTTCTTCAACTTGCTTCTTTGATCCTACGAGTATCTATTGTTGTCGAACGGACGATTCCCGTGATTCTGCATCAATCCCTACAATTGTTTGTCCAGACACTTGTCTAACATGGCCACCTTTTTCTCACTATCCTTGGCGTTTGATGATTGATTGTAATGACTATGCAATCATTTCTTCTGTCAAAATCCTTCTGGAAGATCAATTTCCTGAGTCCAGCAATCGTCATAGGAATTGTTATGCTGTTGAATATTTCACAAATGAGAATACATGGAAAATGATCAGTAATCGTAGGTGTGATGATTATAAGTTATGAATAGGAGAGGAACTTTCACAACGAACTCCTGCGGGAATCATCACTACAATTGTATTTGCTAAAACTTGTTCTCGTTACTGGAGAATTAGTATTTATGAAATCCCTTTTTCTAACCTCTCTGTTCGTGATACAGTGGTCACAGCACCTGAGTATACATGTGGACGATCTGAACTTGATCCTCCTTCGATTCCTGTAGCAGAACGAACTCCTTTTTCTGGTCCTCGGATTCGAAAGGTTGATCTGTTTGGTATTCCGTTCCTTCCATTAGTTCCTTCTCACTCTTCTCTGGTATGGGAGTGTCAACGAACTCATATTGATCATGTTGCATTGTGGAACCAGGGTCAAGAGAGAGTCACAACCATAGCAGTATCAACCAGAGACTTGCATCTTCATCTAATCAGTAATGTGAATCATTATAATCAACGTATTACTGAACTGGATCTTTTGGCAAAGAATGATTGTTCTCTCCTATGTATGCATCCTTCAGTACGATCAATTCATTCTTGTGATTCGTAGCTTCCTCTTCTCTTCTTGGATCCCCATCATAGTAGTGAATTGCTAATTATGGCAGTGAATACTTCATTGAGTGAGAAGTCACATCCTTTGAGTCCTGGATCCATTCAATCACTTCGTTGCTTTCTCAATGCTGGTATTCTGACCATGGCAGCAGATCGAGAACTCTTAGCTGTTCATGGAGAGTAAGAATGTTTGATTGTATCCATAATAGGACTGGTCTTCTTTCAATATTCGATCTCACAGTTACCAACACAACCAGTTCTGTTTCATTCACTGTGAATACTCTGCCGATAGCGTCTACAGTCATTCCGTCTGCTTGTGAGTATGATTCTATGGTGTTTTCTTCCTCTCTGGATTGTCTAGTCCTGTTTAACCGGTTCTTTACAGTTTCAGAGACATCTGAATCAACACGCAAAGGTCTTCTTCTCGTGTACACATCTCAGTTACAGTTACGTGCAATGATTCCCCAGGAACAGATTCTAGATGTGGTTATTTCAATTTATGGGATTCTTGTGATATGTTCTCACAAAGTGATAAAATATGACTTCTGTGGCCATTTTGTCAAGGCTGTGGAGACGAAACATGACATGTGATGTGTGATGGTGATGATTAATCTTTAGTATATCAAACGCTCTTTCTCAATCTCGTGATGTGCTGTTATGTGGTAGATCTGAAGAAGGAGAATGACTTTTAGGATTGGTCTCGAGTGAGTGTATTGTTCTGGATATCTTGCTAATGGAGTTTTTAACCGTAATTCCAGGTGAAGAAACGTTCAAGCATATGGTATTCAATAGTGAAGGTGAAATCAAATAGAAATGATGATTTGTAGATACTGGATTTTTTGCTGCTACGAGTGATGGTCGGTTAATTTATCAGTGTCTTAACAACTGCTTATCAAATGGAAAGGATCTAGATCCTTCCAATGGAGGCGAGAAAGGAGGGAAACGTAGTCTGTTGAAGTCTCTTTTCAAGAAATCGTGGTTGTGTTTGTTTCATACTTTTCATTTCTTCTTTCTCTTTCGAACTCTCTTTTTTTATTTTTGTTGTAATAGTCACATGGATGGATATATGTCTCCTTCGCAGATGCCAAGGAACAATCTGGTTCCTACTGACAATTTGTTAAAAACTACTTCAATTTGGACGGAGGCGATATCGGGAAAGAGTTCAATTACTGAAGAGCAGGTAAGACAATTTGAACAGAAGAAGCGTGACTATATCAACTCTTTGAAGCAATCTGGAAGTGATGAAGATTCGGATGTATGCATTGAAGACATTGATCATTTTTAGGAACTGAAAACTCGAAGTGTTTGTAGTAAATGCGGTCAAACGGGTCATATGGCATATCAGTGTTTTAATTTCTTGAACAAGAATGGAGAAGTCGATCCATCACTCAATCAACTGATTCCTTCTTCTGATGAAGAAGAGGAGAAGAAACGCAGTCGAAGTCGTAGTCGTCATTCTTCTAAGCATCACCACAGTCATTCACAGTAGGTATTGTCTCTTCAATTGACATCAAGTCGTCATCATCATTCAGGTGATTCTTCCCATCGTCACCATCACCGTCGTCACTAGAGACGATTGTACTATTGTCTTTTTATTTTTCTTGTTTGTTGGGATCCCAACGATTGTTCAAACTGACATTCAAGTATCTGAATCCACAGTTTTTATGAACAGGATCTATTTGTGGCTTTCAGTCCTTGTATTGTTAACTGTTTATGATTGATATGTAGTTGTCTGTTATAGGATTAGGAACTGGAGACACTTGTTCATTTCTTTGTATCAATCGTTCTTTTAGAATGACTTGTAGCTGATTCAAATGCAGACTTGTATTCGTTAACACAATACAGACTTCGTCAACAAGATGATATCTATGTATGTCCTCAGTTGTCCTCAGTAAATCGGAGTTGGTCGATTAATCCAAGTAGGAACGAGACTGATGTGTTATCTAGATTTACCTCCAGGTCTCTTTTTTCAGGATGGAATCATATCAGGGAATGCTGCAACAAGAACAGGAATGCTAGATTATGTAGTGACGATAGAAGAAACCTATCCTAAAGAAAGAACCCGAAATCAAACGATTCAAATCGAAATTTATTGTATAGAATTGATACTGACATGAGTCGTAGCGCTTGTTTGCAATGCAGAAGATGAATGGCCAGAAACTTATGATAGATCTTCTGTGTATCGTAGTTGTTCCTTCGGTCTTGGTCGTGCAATTCGTACATGTACTGATGGTAGGTCTTATTGATGTTTGTGATTTCAGGCCAGTGGGAAGAGTATTCAGATTGTAGTTCTGTGTGGATCTTCTTTTTTTCTTCAGGAGGTTCAATTCTTCTCTTGTTGATCTTTATTATCATTTCACTCTCCTGCTGTTGCAAAAAGGTTAAATCCATCTCTTCATCTCCAAGGGATACATATTCAATTGAAATGACAGCCAAATATTCAATGGAGAATGTCATTCATTCTGATGAATCTTCCTCCTCCATCCAATCAGCAGTGGGAACTCCTCAGGAACAATCAGAACCTATAATGACAGAACTTAGTCTGAAGACTTCATCTGATATGAATGCTCCAGCTGAGACCTCGAATCCAGAAGCAACAGCTTTCAGCGAAGTCTCAACACCAGAAGAAATAGGAAATCAGACAGAGGTTCCCTCAACATCGATTCGTACCCCACCAGTGATACCGCCAAAACCTAATCTAGGTGCGTTGATGGGACTATCTGAGTCTCATTACGAACTGCCTCCTCCGCCTCCTCCAAAGCCACCCAAACTAAGTTTGTACCGAGAGTCTTCCTCTAGTGAAGGACCTGATCAGGTGAAACCAGAAGCTCCATTTGAAGAGAGAGGACTGCCATTGAATGAAACTGAATCTCTGTCACAGTCAACTCGACTTCCTCTTCCTCCTCCTGTCTCTTGGCGAAGGACACAATCCAAGCAAGATAAAGATGAAGATGAAGAGCCGATGGTCCCTCATCGTGATGCTCCTCCTCTTCAGCCTGCAAAGCCTCTTCGTCGAGCTCCTTCTCTTCCATCATCTGATATACCACATCGACCGAATCGACCTGCTCCTTCTCTCATCACAGAGGACGATTTGTATCAAGCTCCTCCTTCACGACTTGTTACTCCTCCTTCAGCTCTCCAACAAGTTCCGTCCCAATCACTTCATGGTTCTCATAGTGTACCACCTCCAAAGCCAGAGAAGCCTTCTAAACCAGCACATCTGTTCCAATCAACTAGCAATACTGAGGTGAGGCTAATTAGGATTTGTCATGATTAGAATTATGGGTTTATTCCCTGTGATCAATTGAAGTTGGGTTTCTCTGTCGGATTTGGTGATTCGAGTCGAAATGATGTGTGTGAGATGAATGGAAACAGTGATCCAATTCATATTCGATATGATTCCATCATTTCCAGTTTATCATCAAGTCAACTGCTTACAGAGAAAGAGTTCTTACAGCGATTGTCACATGCTAGCATTCTTAAAGTTGGATCGAATCTTATCCGTTATTTGTAGTTTATAGGGTATTCCAGAATTGGAGGACGCGATTGCATTCTTGAAGAATATGGAGGAGAATCACTCGATGTATTCCTTGTCAAAGGAGAGGTGGATGATAGTTTCCTTATTGATGCTGCGATGGCAATGCTGTATGGAGTACGATATGTCTACAACCAATCTGATCTTCCTTACGGATCTTTGGATTTGAAACACATCTATGTGACAAAAGACAAGAAGGTGAAACTGAATCTTCCAGAGTTTCGTATATCATTAAGTAGTGCGGGCTGGACAGTTGGAGCTGATCTAAACGAATTGAGTAAAGTAATAACAGCACTAGCTGGCTATGCAAAGAAGAGCAGTGTAGAACAAGTGCTCCGTTATTGTGGCCAGCTCTGTCTCTCAAGACATGATGTAGGTGTAGAAGGGGAATATAAGAATAGAAATCTGTTATTAATGATATCCTGGAGAAGCTAGCAACACTGCAATAAACTCGTGTTTTCAAGTCATGAGCTTGCTTTGTTTGTTTTCTTAAACAATCCAATTTGGAACTTGCTTAACCTTAATCGAATCTGTACGTAAATAATCATCAAATACTCCTTGATACGAAGGATTATTTGTGTATACGCTCTGAGTTACCTTTGACACTTTATGTCCATTTGTATTTCTCAATTCCATCACCTATTCTAATATCAAGCAACCACATACTACGTGTTCCCAAATGTCCTTTTGACTCATATTCTTTACGCAAATTTGTCTTGAAAGACCATTTTCTAGCTATTACACATAGAAAGTCGAGGAGTACTGTACTCTCCAATAAGAATGGGGTGTCGGTTAGGTACAACAGATGTTACAACCTTCAACTGAGGATTACTTTTCGAGAAATCGATCAAATTCTTCTTCATCCATTCTCTACACGAATCATCACAGACACACAAGAATACCGAATAGCAGCACTGCTACCACCATTCGTACAATAGCGAAAGGTTAATTTGTCCAAAAAGTAGTAACCCCTTGAACACATAGGTTTTACTGGCAATCTATCTCATGGCTCAGTGGTTGATAATTGTGATTTTTAGTTCATTAATCATCTCTTATGGTGTTTGGTTCAATGATCCTTATCCCCTGGGGATATTTGTGCTACAATGAACATACTTTGTCTGTTTCTTTGTTTGATATCAATTCATGTCTTTTAATTCTTTTCTTACTGATGATCCTGTGGTTTCCATTAACAACGGTATGTTTCAATCGGTTACTCCTTCAGAGAACCAGCCTACAGAACCTTTTCTAGATTATCTTTCGATTACAGGACTATTGGATTCATCAAGTGAATTATCTAGTGCGGATAATTCGTTCCTAAATACAGATCTGTTAGCAACTCTGGACACGAAAGATATCAATTATGATCATCCAGTTATTGATGACTTCTTTCCTCTTGATCTCCCAGAACCAGATCCTATGATTACTTTTCTATCTCCTTTGACCCTATCTATGAATTCAAACAAAAGTAGTGTGGATCCGGAAGCAGTATGTATGGGCCATTTTCCGTCGTTTGGTCTTTCTGAGCCTATGCAAACCGATCTTTCCAACGAGCTACCCAAGAAAGATACCTCTATTGAATTGCCCTCCGTGTTGTGGGATACAGGAGCGGAGAAAGAACCTCAGGAAACTGATATGGAAGTGGAATCGACAAACGGTATCATGGTTCCTGCAATCATACCTGATCTATTTCCCGTACCCATGAATAGTCCACAATCTTGTGATGACGATTCTGGCAATGAGGAGTACTCAATGGAAATTGAACCAGAAAAAGATAGCTACGAAAAGAAGAACCATACATGGGAAGAAACTGCTACTCAACTGCAATTACCCATTTCTACAACAGAAATGAGTCAATACGTGATTCCAGATCACTGGCTAACTGCTGATGAATACCAGCAATTACTATTTGATATGGAGAGAGGGAATGGCATGTATCCTTTATATGACTTGGGAATAGACAATCACCAAGTCACATATCATCCAAACTTCATATATATGAATCCATGTCCAGCCATCTACTTCCTCCGCTGTGAATTCTTGAAGAATGGAAGACCCATGTTCGGATTTCCTCGCGTAAAGAATGTTTCAAAGCAGTACACATGGAAAAAGCAGGGATTCACAACCGCAATTCCCAAAAGCAATCCAACCGTTCGGTACATTACAGCTAATTGTTATCTCTGCGGCAAAGGAAAGAACCGAGTAATCCGAGCACATCTAATGAACACATAGAATAGTCGATTCGCTGCATTTGCCGGTAGAGAACCAGTTCTTCGAATGCATGCGGTGATGAAGGTCCGTCCATATCAAACACGTGGAAACACAGATAAGTACCAAAACGACAATTACATAGACGAAGGCATCAATCCTCTTCCACTCTAATGTATAGGCCCATTTGTCCTTGTTCATATTCTTAAAGGAGGGAATCGTTCCGCATCCTGAGCTTTTCACCAAAAATGTTTGTTAGCTCCAACACAGTACTGTAAAGAATTCCCAGAAGGCACTAACATCAAAGATATGGTAGAACAAGAGAATGAATGAAATATGGGGTACAAATTGAGCCCCTTGTCTTTTGCTGAACACATGCCATATCAAATCTGAACCCCCTGGATAGATTGTCGTTCACATTATTCCTTTTTTCATCGTATGTAGTTGATGCCTTGGCATCAT